>NC_050577.1:206814310-207098945 GCF_011100635.1 Trichosurus vulpecula
CAGCACATAGATTCTTAATTTCTTTTCCTTTCCCTGACATTTCTATTCAACTCTACAACTCATTTCCTTTTGGGTTACTTCAAGAAGCAGTATCCTTGAATTTCTCTTATCAAGCAACATGGATTTAAATGGCAACATACTTTTATTGTAAGACAACTGTTGATGGTGGAGGAAGTAAAATGGAAAGCCCTTCCCCTTACCTCATATGTGCACACTTTGCTGGAGGAGCAAGCAAATCCTCAAGAATTAACTTCTTCCTCTATAGGTGGTTCTCTTCTTGACTCTTTCCTTAGAACTCACTTAGAATGGGGCCAACCTGTCTTTTAAAGGCCACCATGAGGTGTAGTTGATTCTCAGCAAGTCACTTTCACCTAATGGCCAATACCTTGTAATGTTATTAGAAATAATAATACCTAGCATTTATATAGCACTTTAAGGTTCGAAAAGCCCTTTACATATATCTCATTTTATCCTCACAACAACCCTATTATTATCTCCTTAAAGCAGATAGAGTTAAGTGGTAAGTGTCTGAAGCTGGATTTTAACTCAGGTCTTCCTGATTCGAGGTCCAGAAGTCTATCCCTTATACAACCTAGCTGGATGTTTATACCCTATTTGGGTAACATTTATACCAGGTTATAAGATTGTTTAGAAAAACTTCTTCATTTGATCAGAAGTTGCCCTGATCTACCTCCCTTATATTTATATTAATTGCATTAGTCATTCAGCTCTATATTTTTATGAGCTGTCTAGGATTTGGCTAAGGTTTATCAGTTTCAGAACTTAATTTTTAAAAATTGGTTCCATCATTAGCTGGTCATGACAGGAGATCATGTTATTAGGGCTTGCCTCCTCATTCCTACCCCACTCGTTATACCTGGTTTATGTTTTACAGAGGTAGTGACATTGGGGGCTCCTACAAACTATACTCCATGGTTAGTGCCTATCTTTGTATTAAGGAGAGGCTTGTAGTATGGTGCTTTGGGAGCTACACCTGAAGGTCATTAATGGGCAAGGTATTTTACCTTTTGAATAGAACCTGAGAAGCAGAACCAGTGGAATCTTTGAACTTGGAGTCAAATTCTTTTGGGATAAAGGACTACCATGAAAAAGAAGATGGAGCAGCTAAGATACCTCTGCAGTGCTGGAGATAGCCATAAAGGTTATTATTCCTATTCATTTTTCTCCCTCCTTGTTTACATGAGAACAAGCATGGGCTTTCAATAAAGTTCTCATGATTTGAATAACTGGTGATCAATAATTTGGCATCTCTCATTCCCCTAATATTTTTCACTTTATTAGTCTTCTCTTTCCTGTTGACCCCATGTGAAGCCCTTTGACTTAGGAATGGTGAAATGAATGAATGGTGATCTCCTTAATAACCATCAAGGAATATAGAATGTGCTGATCTCAAGGTCATGTAAAAAGGGAAAGAGTTTAGAATCAAAGATCATTAGAGCTGGAAGTGTTCTTGGAGAGGATTAGTTACAACCTTTTTATTTTATAAGTGAGGAAAACAGGGCTGGGAGAGGTTTAGTATCTTTCCCAGTCATACAGTTCGTTAGTTGTGGGGAGCCAGCTATATCCTGGTTACTGTTTAGGCCTCATTAGACCTCTGCAAAGCAGCCTCTTAGATCTCTGCATGGCAGGATCACTCGAGGATAGGTCTATGTACAGCAAAGGCCATTTTTAGGGTAAGAAGATGTGGTAAATAAAACCCGCCTTTGTAGCTGATTATCCACATGGGAAAGAACAGAAATGTTTCAATATGATTATCTACATGGGAAAGAACAGAAATGTTTGAATTTGGTTAGCCAGCAGGAGACTGGTGTCTCATTCCCAGGAATAAGGAGATAAAAATATTAACCAATGCTCCATTGTACTCTTCTGAGAAGTCAGGACGACTCAGCAATTAATCCGTATAAAATACTGTCAGTAACTCCATTAAAATCAGTCTATAGCCCGACTGTATTACTTGCCTAGCCCCATGTTTGTGTCTTTTTTGTGTCAATTACTTCATCATATACTCACAGTTAGTGGTAGATTCAAGATGGTGTTCAGAATCCTCATCCATCACTCTTTGTGGCTCAACATATTGCCTGCCTCTACATTTTATGAGATAGTAAGTCAGAGAGCTCCTGGGATTCTAAGATTTTAGAAAATCAAGTCCTCTCTGTTTACAACGAGTTTAGGATAGGAAGAGTCACCAGGAGGCTGAGATAATATTAGTAAAGACCTTAGTACAGTGCCTGGCTCCTAGTAGGTGCTGTATAAATCCTAGCTAATTGACGTTGCTGTTACTATCCTAACATCTTTTCTCCCTGTGATATGTTATTCCATGTGAAGACTGGCTTGAAGAGTCTAGCAAGGTAAATGTTCCTTTTTCTGGTACCCTCATATAGCTCCCATGGTAGATAATACAGAAACAGAGCTTGTCATTCATTGGAGCTCTCCCATCTTTCTGTCCCTTTCTCCTCTCTTTCAGGAACCACCTAACTCTCTTTCATATTGCTGCTTTTCTTTTATCCTAGAGAAAAGTGAGGTGTTAAATTAGTCAGGGTTTAGGTTTTAGGGATAGTCTTTCTTCCTGAATGCTTGCTATTTGCAAAACACCAGTGGCAATATAAAAATCTGTAAAATATAGCTCTTGCCTTCAAGGGAGAATAAGACATGTTCCGTGAGTTGCCTAAATAGGTTTTTTTTAAATACCAGATCTCAAAATATAATCATTAAAATGATTTGGTATTAATTTAAAAGGAGGGAGAGGTCAATCAGTGGAATAGATCAGATAATCAACATATAGAGGCAACCAAACACACTAGCACAGTGTTCAATAAAACCAAAATAACCTTGTTATTGGGGGAAGGACTCATTATTTGAGAAAAAATACTGGGAAAACTGTATAGTAGTGAAGTAGAAATTAGGCCAATACCCTGTACCATATATTACAATTAGGTTCAAATGGATACACAACATATATAAAAAACCACATCATAAACAAATTAGAGGAGCAAGGAAATCACCTTTTGGTTCCATGGATAGTGGAAGAATTCAGGATTAAATAAAGAGGATCATGAGATAAAATGGAAAACTTTGATTATATAAAATTTAAAAGATTTTTACAGAAAGAAATCTAATGTAGTAAAAGTTAAAAGGGATATAGGTAAATGGGAAAAATTTTTGTAAGTTTCTCTACTAAAAGTCTCCTTCCCAAAATACATATAGAAATGATTCAAATTTCTAAGACTAAAAGCCATCCCCAATAGAAAAAAGAATGTAAACAGATAGTTTTTTAAAAAATTCAAACTATCAACAAATTGTGGTATATGTATATGAAGGAGCATTATGGACATTTTCAGAAGTAACTGATACCTACATTTAAGGCAGGTTGTGATCCCATTTGTTTTACCCAAAGTTTGGCCTGTTTTGTTCTATTCCTGAGGTAAGAATGGCAAAAGAGGTAGGGAGACACAGCCTAAGTCCAATAAATCCGATCCAATAAACATTTATTAAGTGCCTAGTATGTGCCAGGCACTGAGCTAAATGATGGTGATATGATCAATAAAAAGGAAAGCCCCTGACCTCAGGGAGCTTCCAACCAAATAGGGGGAGACAGAACACAAAAGGAGGCAGGAAAGCAGGATGAGTGTGGAAATATTAGAGGATAATCATCATGGGGGCATCTTGTCCTGTGGAGCTGAAACCAGGCAGAGCAACACATTCCCAAAGTCCAGTTTCTGCCCTCTACAAAGGAAGGCGTTGGGAGGAGTTTGGTACTCCACCATCCAGTCCTCCAGCCCGAGGGAAGAGGCTGAGAGAGGTAGTATCTTTCAAGGTTTGAGTGAGCAGCATGGTGATGAGATTAGAGGTGACCAGTTTAACCTTGGAGATAACTTGTCTAGCTGATGCAGAGTGGAATGTCCAGCTATGTATGACCTGCCTCATTTTCCCTATAAACATCCTTTTTCTTTCTCCCTTGTTCTCCTAGCAATTATTTTTTTGCACACTTCATTAAGCTGTTAATCCCATGTTCCTTGTGATATCTCTCCTCTCACTGTTACTTAACTTTTCATGTGTTTATGATTTTTACCCTCCACTTGACTGCAAAGTCCCCAAAGCTTAAATTATTTCTTTCACCTCAGTTGTCCCCTTTACAGTGTGTAGTAGCCTCCTGTGTGCAGTTAGTGCTCAATAAATACTTGTGGATTTGAATGAATCCCTTCATGCTCTGATCTTGATGATTTTTATTCTTTTCGGTCTCTGCCATGTTTCAGGCCCTGTTGGTTTGTACAACATTGGACAGACTTGTTGCCTCAACTCTTTGCTCCAAGTCTTCATTATGAACCTGAATTTCACCAAAATCTTGAAGAAGTGAGTCCTTTTCTTGAGTAGTTCATCAGCCTTTGGCTGAGAATGGTAAATTATAAATTTGTATTTTGTTTTATGTTTACAGGAACATTTCAGTTGTTCATTGTGAGCTGGGGGTCTCCTAAATTAGATAAACATTTATTAAGTATCATGTGTCATGACTGTGTTCAGCCCCAGGGATACAAACACATATCAACAAAACAATGTCTGTCCTCCAGGAGTTTATGCTTGATTGGCCTCTATCCTCATTGCCCAGCTATGTCCTTAAGCTTCTGGAAGAGGGTCCATTCAACCAGAGACCCAGGCACAGAGTGATTCAATGTCTATTTTTTGTATTGTTGATGTCTTTTAGGATAGTAGATTTAAAACTAGAAGGGATGTTAGAGATTATCTAGCCCAAAGTTATACAGGTAGTGAATAATAGGACCAGGATTTTAAGTCAGGGCCACAGACTCCAGATCCATCATTCCTTCTGGTAACTGAATTTCTCAATTTCAAGTACACCCAAATAATCCCCTTGTTTTGCTTCTTTCTTCCAATTATTTGATCCTGTCCCTATTTATGAGTTTGGACTACTCAATTCAATTTACTTCAATTCAACAAACAACAATTAAACATCTATAGATTCTGGGCCTGGCGTCAGGAAGACCTGAGTTCAAATCTAGTCTCAAGCACTTACTGTGTGACCTTGGGCAAGTCACTAAACTTCTATTTACTTCAGTTTCATCATCTGTAAAATGGTGATAATAATAGCACCCACCTCCCAGGGTTGTTGTAAGGACCAAATGAGATAATATTTGTAAAAACTCTTAGTACAGTGCCTGGCACATAGTAGGTGCTATATAAATGCCTGTTCTCTTTTCTTTCCATTTCTTCTTTCCATAACCTGCCCTCCCCTGCTAGGTACTAGAAATACAAAGCCCAAAATAAAATGGACTTGCCCCTTACATTCTACTGGGATAAACAACATGAAGATTGTTAAGAAAATATAAAATAAGTTGTAATAAATAAAATATCAATATAACACAGTCTACTTTGGCCCCCACTGCCTGAAGGCCCAGTGTGATACATTTCACCTCTACATGTAAGGGCAAGCAAAGTGGGACTTTTTACTGTTTTTCTTTTGGAGTGCTTCTCAGCACTAAGGCAATCAAATGCCTTTGATTGAGTCTTGCCTTTATTTGTAGGAAGGCCCATACCTTTTTGCTAATTAGAGGATATTATAATATCACATATAATATAATAATATTTCACACAGCCCTTGAGAGGTGTGAAGCCCTCAGGCCCTGAAAAAGGGTATATATATATATATATATACACACACATATATACATATATACTCTGAGGATAGCCCTTAAGCTAGAACTCTCAGAACTATGGGAGGAAAGGTTTTGCTTTGGGGGCTCACTCACTGGAAGAATGTTGTGTGATTTGATTAGACAAAAATCTGGGTAGCCATTGGAGCCCCCCGCTTTGAAAAACCCAGATGTTGCTGCTTCTCTCTCTAATAACTATGTATTTATTGCTATGGTCAGACAGTTAGAAGCCTGTCTGTTGATTTGTGTTTATTTGCTCTATTTATATAATTTGTTTGTAATTTCTGTTTGTGTTTTCTCTGAAGTTCAGGGTGCTGACTTTTTCCCGTGAACTAAGTGAATGATATATGTATGTTCAATTAAAGTGAGATTGTAAACCCCTTAAAGTTGCTTTCCTTAGAAAAGCAGATCAAAGAACCTGTGCTAGCAGCCCTCCTGTGTGCTAGTGTTATTGCTCTTACACAGCCACAGTAGCAGCAAGTAACATTGCTGTTACACCACCCTAGGGTTCTCTGCCACACTTAAGTGGGTTTGAGGTATATAGACTCTCTGCCTATGGCTCCAACACGCACTGTTTTCCCTCAATTTTAGGTGTACTCTTCCAAACCTCCATTCCATTTAACCACTAATAATCAGGGTGAGGAAATGATTTATCTTTCTCCTTGTTGCATTCTTCTAAATAGATCTCTTCCAGGGACCCTCACAATATGTGGCTCCTCTACTTATTTAGGATCATGGTGCCTAGGGAACTGGAGGAAGGGGAGGAAAGTTTCCTCTAAGAGTCTTTTCTTGATTGCCTCACTATTAATGAATTTCTTTTCATTTTATTGCTATATTGGAGCCTGCCTTTGTTGTTGTTCAGTCATTTCAGTTGTGTCTGATTCATTGTGACCCCATTTAGGGTTTTCTTGGCAAAGATACTGGGGTGGCTTGCCATTTCCAAGCCAGGTTGTCTTACAGATGAGGAAACTGAGGCAAACAGGGCTAAGTGGCTTGCCCAGGGTCACATAGCTAGTAAATATCTGAGGCCAGATTTGAACTCAGGAAGACAAGTCTTCTTGGCTCCAGGCCTGGTACCACCTAGCTGCCCTGGGCTGGCTTAGGAATGTCTTTTAACATGGAGGTTTCCTAGGTTCCCTACCACATGGGTAGCCTCCTTTGATGGGCTGTGTACCTGGAAAGGTTGCTTGTTTGAAACTGGCCAGACTGGGATAGTCTATTTCCTGAAAACTTTTTCCTGCTGTGTCCAGCAGGGAGCCATGAACCAGACCAGTGAAACCATGAAATGAACCATTTCTTTCTTCTGCTTTGTTCTTTTACCCAAATTCTGGGAAATGGGTGTGGGGGTTTTTGTTTCTGTTCTGTATTGTTTTTCATTAGTTCCTAGCTGCTGTGGTGTGATCCTCTAACTCTTGTAGAAAACCTACAGTCTGGCTTACATGAATCTAGCAGAGATCTTGACAATGGCTGTAGGCTCTCAGAATGGCGTTATGGTCCACTCTCATTCTTGGGTTGGCTTTTAGTGTAATAGCAGGGAAGGGTAGGGGGTGGTGATGGTGGTGAGGTGTGTCTGTCACCTTATTGAAAGGGCATTCTTTCGAGCTGATCTGCTCCAGGAACCATCACAATGTGTGAGCCCTCTGCTTTTTCAGTATCACAATGCCTAGGGAACTGGAGGAGCGGAAGAGAAATGTCCCTTGCCAGCTTCTTCTGCTCTTGGAGAAGATGCAAGACAGCCGGTTGAGAGCAGTACGGCCTGTGGAGCTGGTATCCTGCCTGCAAAACTACAATGTTCCATGTAAGGAAGTCATTTATTTATGGTGCTGGTTGGGCCAGAAAGGATGAGGATGGGTGTTTATATGCATGTGTCTAAGGGTGGGTATAAGAGCCATTCAGGGTGATCTGACAATCAAAATTGCTGCATCCAGGATTTGAGGATCTTTGGCTCTGCCATGTTGAGAGACATTAACTCTTAGACTATCTCTGCCAAGAAGAACTACCTTTTCATTGGAAAGGAATAGGAGGAAGGTACCTCTGATTTTATTGGTGTAGGGAGCTCCTAGCTGAGGAGACTTCATCTACCAATACATCTTGGCATCTTCTATGCAACTTAGAGCAGTCTTGGAGAGTTTCTTAGAGTAGTAAGATTTTCCCAGAATCACACAGCCAATGTTTGTCAGAGGTGGGACGTGACCCCAAATCTTCTTGGTTTCAGGGCTAGCTTTCTATCCACTATACCACAGAATAAAAATAATACTAACAGGCAATGGATATTCCAAATAAGTAAAGTGATGGTAAAAGAACACTTATTAGTACTTGTCACCTTGACCAGGTGAATTACATTCTAGATCTTGAAAGAACTGATGTTGTGATTGCTGAATCATTGGTAGCAATAATGCCGTTTTGTCTCCTTTGGCAGTGTTCGTTCCTCATGATGCTGCCCAACTCTTCTTGACCCTCTGGAACTTGATTCAGAGCCAAATTAGAGACTCAGAGCTGGTAAGGACTTAGAATTAAAAAAATTTAAAGTGTTACTTATTCTAGAAGTTAGCAAATAAATATTTATTAAACACCCACTATATCCCAGGCACCATGCTAAGACTGGGGATGTAAAGAAAGGCAAAACACAGTCCTTGCTCTCGAGGAGCTCTTGATAATATGCAAACAACTACACATAAACAAGGTACATAAAGGATAAATTAGAGATAACCCACAGAGGAAAGGCAGTAGAATTAAGGAGGAATGGGAAAGGCTTCCTGTAGAAGGAAAAAGAAGAGAAGGAGGAAAGAGATGGTTTAAAGGCTTAGATAAGTGTCTTGCTCCTTGTAAGTGCTCAACAAAATTTTTATTAAGTGAATGGATGAAAGGCCGTGTGAAATGGCATTTATAGCCATTAAGTGTTGGAGCAAGAAAAACACAGTCCTTGTTTTTTTAGAAGCTTATCATTTTAATTGGGGGTAAGGGAGGAGATAAAGGAAGCCAAAAATTAAGGGAAATGTTTGAGAAGAAGAAGTAAAGGGTAGAAATAGAGAAGATAAGCAATTCCAGTTATTGTTTGAGCCTCTGCTAAGATGTCTCTTTCTTTTTGCAGTCAGAGAGGCTGAAGACCTTGTATACTTTCACAATACAGGAGTCCCTGGTTTGTCTGGACTGCAATGTGATGAGTCACAGGGATAGCAACATGTTGATGCTTTCTCTCCCTCTTTTTGATATGGACTCACAACCTCTGAAAACCCTGGTTAGTGTTTTTTCTTGGATAGTTTTCTGTTCTGACTTTGGCATGGCTAACATCCTGTGTTCCTATTGATTATCCCTGTACTCTTTAGGTAAGTCAAATAATTTAAGAAGAGATTTTAAGATTCTTGGAGAAACCAGAAGAGACTTTTGAGAGGCCATCTCATCTATCCTCTTAAAAATCTTTTAAAAGAACTCTAATCAAATTAGTGACTCCCTTAGGGACTTTCTTAGTATCCAGCAAACTTTACTGTCAGGAGATGCCTCACTTGTATCTATTTCATATCTCATGACTCTAAAGCTTTTTTTCTGGTTTGATCCTCACTAGAAATATAGAACAAGGTGGTTGTCTTCTTCTTTTTTGGAACAGTTACTATGTTTTAAGATTTATTCAGATACCTCTTAGCCTTCTCTTCTGCAGGCTCAACTCATTCGAGTTCCATTTCTTCCTTGTAGGTCTATCATCATCATTTTTCCTAGGCTTGTCTTACTTTAGGCTTCAGGGCTGTGCTTGGGGTAAAATGTGCATAGCTTCCCATGGTAGCATTTCCTACTTGTGAGACTATGTCTTGATAGTACTAGATGCGGCTGAGCTTGGAAAATCTGGGTTATTCATTTAGACTTTGGGTATCCTTGGTAACTACCAGCTTAGATTTATATAGGGGGATGGCTTTCCATTTCGGTATGCCTCTTTTTCATTTGTTTATACACATTACTAAGTTTTCCAGGATTCTCCTATTAGATTTGGCTAAACTGTTTGCTTTTTAAATCATTCCTTGATTAGTTTTCCTTTTTTTGTCATTACCTTTAATCTCCAACTTTCTTCTTCCCTTCCAATTCCTTTCTTCCCCTGATACAAATCCCTTATGTCTGTTCTTTCGCATTCCTTATTTTAAAAATCATGGTTGATTGGCTGAGCACCAACACCGTACTCATTGTTGTATAAGGAATGATAATGATTTATATTTATGTTGGGTCATCGTAGAGCTAAGACTGGAAAGAACCCCAGAGACCATCTAGTCCAAGCCCTTCTTTGAGGCCCAGGCACTTTAGGTGACCTTCCTCATCACTCAGGGAGTAATCAAGATAAGTGGGATTTGATCTTTCTTCTCTACCATGCGCTCCCATCATTTACACGAGTTCATTAGTCTTGAGGAAGAGATAAATGCTTCCTTGTTCCCATTTGTAAAATGAGGAAGCTGAAACTCAGCTTGTTCAACTTTTTTAAGGTGGCAAAACCAGTAAGTAGAGGAGGCAGGGATTGAATCCAGGTCTTCTGGCTTTAAGTCTGGTGTTCTTTTGTGTACCATGTTGGGAATGAAAGTATTAGACATAATTCCTGATAATTTTTTTTTGGAGGGGAGGGCAATTGGGGTTAAGTGACTAGCCCAAGGTCACATAGCTAGTAAGTGGGTCAAGTGTCTGAGGCCAGATTTGAACTGAAGTCCTCCTGACTCCAGAGCCGGTGCTCTACTCACTGTACCACCTAGCGGCCCCCATAATTCCTGATTATTAAAGGAGGGGAGCAAGGGAGACAAAATAAACACATGTGAAATGAACACATCCAAGAATGGACATGTAGTTGCTACTCTATGTAGTACAGACTGGCTTTCTTAGAAAGCTATTTTTTTTTTGGCTGAAACTTTACAGCTCAGAGAAGACCATTTCCATTTTTGGAAAGCCTTTTTTTTTTTTGAGACCACAGTAGGACAAGCCAAGTATCAAACGAGGACAATGCTACTGGCTTCAAAGGCACATAGCTCTCTGTTCCCTTCCTAGAATCATTGTAAATCTTGAGTGCCTTTCTTCCTTGTTTTCAAATATAGGGTCAGAGAGAACTGGAAGGGGTTTGGATTAGGCTCCTTGAAATGGCCCCTATAATGGACTGGAAAATTCCTTTGAGGATCCCCATATTATAGAATGTCTTTACAATGCAGAGGTAACCATCTAAAATATATCCATATTCATTTGAAAAAAATTATTGATAACTTTGAGAAAATTTAAAAAATTATAAACTTGAAAAACATCAAGAAATATTTATATTTTCACATGTAAATGAAACAAAAAAATTGTATGACTTTGTCCTCACAGCTTGTTTTTGAAGGTATATATTAAATTTAACAGAATAGTACCAGTCAGATGACAAATATTTATTAAGTATCTATTATGTGCCAGGCACTGTGCTAAGTTCTAGGGATACAAAGAAAGGTAAACTGCAGTCCCTGCTCTTAAGGAGCTTACAGTCTACCATTAGGAGACAATATGTGAACAGCTATGTACAAATGAGCTATATATAGGATAAATTGGAGGTAATCCACAGAGGGAAGGCACTAGCATTAACATGGATCTAGAAAAGCTTCTTGTAGAAGGTAGGATTTTATGTGAGACTTGGAGGCCAGCAGGTGGAGATTAGGAGAAAGATTACCCCAGGCATAGGGGACAGCATGCAACAATGCCCTGAGAAGGGAGATGGAGTGTCTTGTGTGAGGAATAGTAAGGAGGCCAGTGTCATCAGTACGTGGAGGAGGGAGGGATGGTATAAAGTATACTTGCGCAACTTGGCAGTAGATAGGGGTCAAAATTAAAATAGGCTAAACTTCTTTGAACTGTAGATATGTTTTTAGTGATGCAATTTCCAAGTAAAGGTATAATTAATGATTAAACTATTTTGCAAATAAAATTATATTTAAAAAGAGAAATTTCAATTAATATTAATTAATTACACCTATTACTTATGATTTTTATTTATCATAAAATCACATTAATATTAAAAAATTACTTTGCTAAGCAGTACAAGTTTTAATATGTTTTTCAGGTTTTCTTACTGTTTAGTTTTTAGTTTAGTTAATTATTTTTAGTTTAGTTAATTCCCATTTAGTTAGTGGAAAGTATTACACTTCTTGTCAACAATCAGTTTATCTTTAACTACTCTTTGATGCATGGTCATACAGGACAAACTTACATTCTCAAAAACACTTTTTTTTTGATCAGGACATAATCCAGATGCTGCAATCAGAAAACACTTCTTTATGAAGTCACCTTCAGTAAAAGACTTCCCAGCAGCATCAATTTCTTTAGGAATCTGAAAACTAACCTTAATAGCTGCCTCATTTTCTGAATTTACTTTCTTGAAAAATTGTTGTTCCCCACTGAGATTTCTCAACAATTTAGATGCTTTAATTTGTTTTTCATTGGTGTCCAATTTGCTTAAGTCAGAATGTTTTGATTCAAAATAGCAACAAAGATCGTATTCCTTCGGAACAGCTATTACTTCTCAACACACAAAGTGCAATATTTTGTCTCTTGTGTAAGCAAACAACTATCTATTTGTCCACTCTGGATTATCACTTTATGTTCTGTTTTGATCTTCTGTTTTTTTTTAATCACTGATTTTAGAAAATCGCCCCCAAAACTTTAATGTTAGAACCAAAATATCTCCACAGCAACTGCTCACACATAAAGAAATACTGAACTGAGTGTCTGACCTTGGAGGGAGTGCCAGACACTCATGTAACTTGGAGGGTGGCCGTGCAAGGAGGGAGGGGTAGAAGACCTTGTGCTATAGCTGGTCTTTTCATCAGAAATGCTTGAAAGTTTTCTATTCTATTGAAGATACATTTTTTTCTCTTTGTAGGATTATAGTCAGGTTTTTTTTTTTTTTGGGCAGGGCAATTGGGGTTAAGTGACTTGCCCAAGGTCACACAACTAGTACATGTGTTAAGTGTCTGAGGCTGGTGAGGTCCTCCTGACTCCAGGGCCGGTGCTCTACTCACTGCGCCACCTAGCTGCCCCTATAGTCAGTTTTTGAGAGTAAGTGATTTTTGATTGTAAACAGAAGTGTGCTGAAGCCAGCACTTGAGAGTGCTTAAATTTTCAGCATGAGCATTTATACCACAGAAATGATTAAATGGTACAAATTAGGGCTTGGTTTATTGCTATCTTGATTGTCTAGATTTATGCAATTGATGGAAAGAATGCAAATTTAAGTTAAAAGTGTGTCATATGTGCATTTTTTTCAGAGACCCAAATGTTAAACATTTACCAGCATACCCCTGGTTGTATTTATCATATTCCAAGATTTTCTTTCCTCTAAATTAGTTGCAGCATAGTCTTTCTGATCTTTACTGTGGTTCCTTGCTCCTTGATCATTTTTTTTTCTGGCTTCTTGCCAGTATATTTGACCTGAAACTTCTGGATTTTGGCTATGATATGCCTGTTTTTCAATTTGGGTTTTCCTTCATGAAGGGGTCAGTAATTTAGTTCTATTTCATGTGCCATCTGGTTTTACTAGATCTGGGCAGTTTCCTTTTATGATTTTTGAAACATGGTATCCAGGTCATTTATTTAGTTATGATTTTTAGGGAGACCAATAATGCCTAAATTATCTTTCCTCAACTTGTTTTTTAGGTCAGTTTTTCTTAGGTCAGTTTTTTAGGTCAGTCGTTTTTGATAGTTGATACTTGTATGCTTCGCTATTGTTTTTAGTCTTTGTACTTTGTTCTAATGTTTCTAGTTAACTCATGGAGTCAATGAATTCTGTTCTCTCCGTTCTATTTTTCAAAAGCTTTACTACTTGGTTAAGGTTTTCCATCTTCTGTTTTAAGATATTTATTCTTTTAATTTTTTTCCTTGAGATTGAATTTCATTTTTAAAATGAATTTTAATTTCTTATGCCTACTGTTAGAGTTCTTATGGACAAACCATTTTGTACTTGTGGACAAGCTCTAGTTTTTTTTGAAGTTTTTTTTTCTGGGTTTACATATTGGATTTCTTCTAACCTATAATACCATAATATCACATTACTATAACATTTTTTCATTGTGTCTGGAGCTTTTGGTTTTGTTTTATTTACTCATATCACTAACCTCAGTTCCTGTACTAGGACTTTTGCGTGTAGTTAGAAAGCTCTTCTTGGCATTATCTCTTCACTATCCTGGATACCAGTGACCCTGAAGTTCTGAATAGCAGAACTGGGACTGGGTCCCAACCTCTGCTACAATCTTGGACTTTTGCCTTTGTCTCGGTGACTCAATATGGATGATGGCCTTGGCCTTATCTTTGTTTCTTTCTTCTTGCATGAGCCTCAACCAAGGATCTTAGTTCTGTGCCCTGCTGTGGCCCTAATAGGTCCCAATCAGATTTCAGAGATAATGCTTGTCTTAGGTATAATACAAGGCCTATACACCTGGTGCTGAGCTGTCCCTCTCTCCTGCTTCAGCTTGACCTTTTTTGAGGCTTATTGATGCTCAGCCCTATCTCCCTGCATAGTGACCTGCGGGGGTTGGCTTTGACCAGTACAGTCTCTTTGACAGGCCAGGGCTAAGATCTCATTGCCTTCAGGCTCTATGGATGGGAGTTCATTCTGGTTTCTACCTCCCATAGCATATCCCCTCTTCTAGAAGCTGCAGACTTCTGGCTATCTCTTGTCTAGATCTGGAGTAAATTGAGGAGCTTATTGGCATTTTCGTTTAGTCATCTTAATCATTGTTTAATCAGGTGCCCACTTAGATATTTGCTGAGGTATTTATGGGTGATCTGGGTTCTTCTAGGACATCCCATGTCACCATCTTAACAAGAAGTCAGTATCTTTTATTTTTCACTGACTCCACTTCAAAATATATCTTCCCTCTCTCCTACTAAATAAAAAAGAAAGAAAAAAGCAATTTAGTACAATTAACCAATGTGTCAATCAAGTCTGATCATGTGTATGCATTGTTCCATACTCACAGTCCCCACCTCTTAAACAAGGTAGAGAGGTGAATTTTCTTATCTATTTTTAAGGTCAAGCTTGGTTTTTAACACTATACAGTGTTCAGACTCAATGTTTTGTTCTTTCCATTTACTTTTTCAGTGTGTATATTGTTCTCCTGGTTGTTACTTTGCTCTCTTTTAGTTCATATGTCTTCCCATGCTTCTCCAAATTCTTCGTATTTATCAATTCTGATGGTGCAGTAATATTCTATTATATTCATGTACCTCAATTTGTTCTGCCTTTTCCCACCTCGTAGACATCTCATTTTTCCCCTCTACTTTTTTTTACTACTACACAAAGGGGAACCCAGAATGTGGTGGCATTAGGAGAGGATTCTCACCTTCCCTTAGCCCTCAAAGCAGAGCTCCTTGGTAAATACCTCAGGTTGGAGTTGAGGGGGCTGGGCAGTTGTGAAAAAGAAGAGGAGAAACCTGATGAGATAGAAGCCAAGACTGGTAAGGTACTTGTCTGACATCGTGTTTCCCTTTGTTTCTTCTGAGACAGGAGGATTCCCTACATTGTTTTTTCCAGCCCAAGAAGTTGTCAGACAAAGACAAGTGTTTCTGTGAAAAATGTGGGAAGATAACCTGTTGGCAACAGGTAATTAACCCTGTGTGAGGGTCTGCCTCCTTCCACTAGACTTTTTGTTATTCCAATGTTGGCCTTGTTGGCATTTTAGGATGTTCCTGGCTGAAGTAGAGTTTCCCTGTAATCTCTGCAGATCCTTGAATTCATTCCATCTTGGGCCCCTGGACCCTGGCTTGAGTCTGAACCCATGATAGGGGATAATGTCAATATCAAAATTGAAACAGGGATTTTGACAATTGTCACCACAGTTCATCAGAGCACTTCACTCTCAAAAGAAAGGAATGTTAAAAGGGAAGAAGGGGGGAACAATGAAGGACAATCTCTTCAAGGCTGGACTACTTCCATTAGATGTACTGGACAAATTCCAACTATGACCAGAAAATAATTGAATTTATTTAGTGGGGTAGAACTTTTAGTGTGGCAAGGTAATTACTGATCTTTCCTAAAATGCAAAAAGTACAGGCTAGCTTGTTGACAACTGGGTAGATGTCCCATTGCTCCAATCCTGATTCTTCCTCCTAGGGTAAATCAGTGGAATGAAAGCCAACATTCTCATGCTGGACTGACTTTTCATCCTAGTATCTTTCTTCCTCTAATAGTATGGATTTTAACTCTTCTTAGTCTTCATGTTTCTACTTTTCAGACCCTAAAGGTAGGCAGCTTGCCCCCAACGCTGACATTACACCTTATGCGGTTCTCCGCCAAGAATTTCTCAAGGACTCAGAAGGTCATCCACCCGTTAAGTTTTCCCCAAAGCCTGGATTTCAGTCAGGTCCTTCCAGCGGAACAAGAATTGTGGGACTCTGAAGGACAGGTAGGAGATACTGCTAACCCCAGTCAGAGAAGTGTTTCTTTTCTCCTGTTCATTTGAGTCTCTGGATTGAAGAACCCTGAAGATCTAGAAGCCTGTTAGAAAAGAAATGACCCACCCTGTCAGAGGGGACACCTTTGAGCATCTACCTTGGTCTATATTTGCATCCTCTCTATCCTAGTCAGTAATAATGGTCTCTGTTTGGGGAAGGGGAAGGGAATAAGCATTAAACAACTACTATGTGCCAGGCACTGTGCTAAATATTTAACAAATATTATCTCATTTGATCCTCACAACAACCCTGCAAGGTCAGTGCTATTATGACCCCCATTTTATAGTTGAAGATGCTGAGGGAGACAGGAGTTAAGTGACTTGTCAAGAGTCACAGAGCTATTAAGTGTCTGAGGTTGGATTTGAACTCAAGTTTTCCTAACTCCAGGCCCAGAAGTCTGTGCACTATGGCACCACCTAGCTGCTTGTAGTACTTAGGACAGGCAGTGACCAAAAAAACCTGTTGACTGCTTGCTATTATTTGTGGATTCATATCTTGCAATTAATAAGCTCTTCAATTGGTGTTAGTGCATTTGTATGTAGGAAGAATTTCTCCTTCTCAATCCCGTTCCCTCTAAGCTCTACTGCCTCTAGGAAGATCACTCCATCTCTTTGAGGAAGATGATTATAGAGACACAGTTTTAGAACTGGTATGCACCTCTGAGATCATCTAACCTATCCAACACTGTTTTACAGATGAGGAGAAACTGATATCTCCAGAAGTTAAGTGACTTGCCTAAGGTCATGCAGATAGTAAGAGGCAGAACCAGGACTTGAACTCAGGTTGTCTGACTCTAAACTTAAAACTCTTTCCACTATAGATATGCCTGACTGGTACAGGAATCATGGATACAACTAGAAACAGTGAAAATGTGTTGTTTTTAAAGGGACTGGAACTTTAAGTAACTACAGCTATCTCCTAGTCCCAGGCTCCTTAACAGCAGAATATTAACAACAGCAATAGGTAGCTAATATTTATGTAGCGCTTTAAGGTTTGGGTCAATTATTTATATACTTTTACTATATTACTTATAAGGGGCTTTATATATATATACATATAAATCAAACATATATATGAAACAGATCTCATTTTATCCTCATTATAATGCTAGGAGAGAAGTGCTATCATTACCTCTTTGAAGCACATAGCGTAAATAGACAGGCTGATTCTTACAAATCATACAGCCCTTCTATATCCCCTATAGACCGTTGCCTAAAGTGTCGTGGGGGTTCTTCACTGTGTTTTGTTTCCTTCTTCCCAGCAGTATAGACTTTTTGCTGTGGTTGCTCACATGGGGACAGCCAGCTACGGACATTACTGCGCTTATATCTGTAATCCTGACGATGGCAGATGGTTCTGCTTTAATGACTCCAATGTCTGCTGGGTGAGGAATCTGGCTTCTTACACTAGGTCAACCACACTTTCAGAACATCCATACCACTTTAACTGGAATTAGAACATACTAATGGAACAGAACCAGTATCAGGGTTCATGACACCAAAAATGTTTTGGGTCTGCTTTTTGGAATTTGGAGGGGTCTGTTTTGTGGTTTGTGAGTCTTTCAAAGTTAGAGTCTCTAGACCACTCCCTCAGAAAGGCTCCTCTGCTGGATTTATCTGTTAGAGGCCATTTCCAAAGATTTGAAGATCTGTATTCATTGTCCCTGAACTTTGACGCATTTGGCGGGAGCATCAGGATGTCAGAAGAAACTATGACAAAGAACCGTGTTATATGAATACTAACTGAAGTTAAGGACCACAGACTCAGATATATGATAAACAGACTAAGCAAACTTCTATATAGACAGAGTCAGGAAGGCTTTGCAGAAAAAACATCCCATCATTAGATGTTCCAGGGTCTTGGGATCATTAATGGTGAATAAGGTAGGGCCATGCTTTGGGCATTTAATAGATATTGACCATTTGACTTTATCTCTCTGTATTGTAGGCAACATGGGAAGATATCAAAAGGACTTATGGGAACTATTATTTATATTGGTAAGAGATATTTGTTTCATCAATTGTACAAAAAGACTTGAGATTCCATATGGCCCTTAGTGTTAACAGTGTCATGAGTTTTTTGAGCAACAACTGGCCTGGGAACCTTATTCACTAATCTATTCCTTCCTTTTCATGTATTATAAAAAGTTGACAAGGGGCAGCTAGCTGGAGCAGTGAGTAGAGCACCAGCCCTGGAGTCAGGAGGACCTGAGTTCAAATCTGGCCTCAGACACTTGACACACTCACTAGCTGTGTGACCTTGGGCAAGTCACTTAACCCCAATTGCCTCGCCTTCCCCCCTCTGAAAAAAAAAGTTGACAAAAGAAAACTCAGATAATGAATTGTAGTTGCCAATTTACTATGTTAACAAAACATTGCCAAACATTGTCCTACTAGCTGTCTCTCTTCTATTAGCTGGCCATGTAATTCAAAAGGTGATTTATTATATATACTAAAAGCTTCTCTATACTTTATATCCTAGGGTAGAAAATATTCCTTATCATTCAGGCACCAGATAAATTTTTGGGTGTCCATTGTAGGGAATGGATATGAAGGAATAATTTAACATTGAAATGGGAGGGATAGCTATTTTTTGGAAGGGTTCTGGATTTTTAGGGGTGCTATTTTAGATGCAGGCTATATTGCCAAAGAAGGCAAAAGAACAGGAGAGAAGAAAATACTCCTTTGATTGGTGTATTAGCAAGGACCATAAAAATAATGCCTAGGAAATGGCTTGATACTAGCACTAGACTATCCCTTCCAAACTCTTGTATTAACTGATTAAGTTTTTTTTTCCTCTATTCCTCCTTCTTAGGGGAGAAACAGCCTATCTCCTGGTTTACAAGAAGATTGAGAGCCAGTTGGCACCTCCATGACTGTCAGATAACACCAGAGTCCTTTTCTACCTTTAAAATATGTTGCCTTTTAAAAAAGGATTCTTGGCGTCTTTGCTATTTATAAGGCAATCATTTCCATGTGTAGTTCCAAGAGAACTCAATCTTGGTTTGTACTTACATAATTAAGTTTATTATAAAGCACAGCTATTTCTCAAACTTCCTTGAACTTGGTATTTCTTCCTTTCTTCCCTCCTGCCTTTCTTTCCTGCCTTCCTCAGCATTCCTGCCTTCCACAAATATCCATTGAACACTACTACATGAAAGGCACTGTGCTAGGTGATATGATAAACACACACAGTTCTTGTCCTTAAGAAACTTAAAAAAGATATTGTCAACAGTCAATCACAACTTCAGGAAACTTCTGTGAAAAGGAGGTTTATTACAAGAGGAATGAACATGCATGTGGAACCCAAAGAGTTTACAATCCATACAGAAGTTTGCATATTTATTATAGTCCAGTAAAGGGAGGAGGAGGAAACACAAATCTCCACCTAAAGGGGTGTGGCATGGGAGGGGTAAAGGTGGGAAAAGGACAAAACTTCTGCTGAAGGGGAGGAGCACGGTGATGGCAAAAGCAGCATTCTTTTCCTTGGGAGCTTCCAGACCTTGAAGATAGGAGAGTCTGCTGATCTACAAGGGTTCCAGCTGCACAAGCAGTTTCTCAGCCCAGTGCAGACTGACTGCTGCCTGTCTCGACTCCCAAGGATACACAGGGAATCCAGCTTGGGGTGCAAACAACAAATTGTTTCAGCTCAGGGGTGCCTTTGTCCTTGACACATTCAGGGCCTCCTGCATACTTTGGGTCCATTGTTTCTGGAACATATGGCAACTCAAAAAGGCAAGTTCTGGGGGACCCCTTAATATTCCTTAACAATACATACATCCCATCTTAGTGATGTCCCCTGTGGGAATTTTGCCACTTGTGCGATTCTTTTCTTTCTACCAGGATCAACCACATTTTAGACCCAGTGCTTTGGAGTCCATTCCTCACTCCAGAGGACTTAACTTACTCAGCTTTGGGACTCTGCTCCTAATTATTGGGTGACTGACTGAAAACTCACCTCAACCCACTATGTGTAGTTAGTTCCTGTCATGCTTCACATCTCATTCAGCAATCCACCAGGACTCCAGGGTCTATGCAGGGCCTTGCTCTTGACTTGGGAATAATAATCAAATTGATGCTACCATTGCATCTGGAAAATGTTTGACAATTTACTGCCATTTGGCTATACTCGATTATCAAAGCTTGATTGCATGCCTCTATATGTTGTATTCCCCTGATAGAATGTAAGCTCTTACAAAAAGAGTTTGTCTTACCTTTGCAATTGTGTTACCATTAGCTAGCATTGTACATGGCACATAAAAGGCGATTAATATATGCTTGTTAACTGACTGATGTATACACAAATAAACACAATATAATGTAGTCCATGAAAAAATATATACACATACATACATACACACATATGTGTGTGTATATCATGCTCATTTGTGTGGATACGTATAGCTATAGCTACAGACATGTATCTATGTCTAAGTGCAAACAGGCAAGTATGATAAATAGTAGAATGAGGTAAAGATTAAAGTAAAGGAGAGGCCTGGAAAAAGTGCTTATGTAGTACCCTTTCTGGGACCACTTCCCCCACAGCACCAGCAGGTTAGGTTCTCAGGTCATTGGGGTAACCCTCAGGGGCTATGGCTTCTATTACTGTTGCTCACAAGCAACAATATGCTCGTGTGCTTGCCAATAGCAAGCAATCAGTTGACATCAATTAGCTTTTACAAAAGAGATATTTACTAAAAAGGTATAGCAAGTTCAGACGTTACCAAAACATTCCTCTATCTGGGTACCCTCTCCCCCTAAACATGTGAGGTTCCTGGGGACAGTAATATCAAACTTAAAGCAGATGATATAAAATATTCCTCCCAAAACCAGGGGCACATTGTTTACCATAAAAACACTAGGTCTCTGTGGGGAGTAGGTTCAAAATTAAGTCACAGTGGTAATGAGGTATGCATGTAGGGAACATAAGGGGCCGATGGGTACTGTTAGAAATATGCTTGGCATGGAGATTTAGATATCAAGGGCAATTTATTATTACTGAGGAACCCAAAGGAATTGGGCTGACGTTCCTGGCCAGGAGCAGGCTTCACTCTTCTTTGGGAAGAGGAAGCAGGGGATACAGGAGCAAGACCAGATTTATTCTGTTAGACTGATGCAGCATCAGCACAGTACCTCCCTTCAGAAAATGGATTGGTCCATTTCCCTTCCGGGTTACACTCTTCCCAAAACACTCCTTACATGCTCCTTGGTATGTTTTCCCCCACCCCCCAACATATGTCCCATGCTCAGAAATGGTGGAAAATTCCTCCCTGTGGGTGTGTAAGGTAATATTCAATTAGCCAATTAAGCATGCATGGTAGCCATTTGACCCACTTCTCTCTTCAACTCTGACTTCTATTTGGCCGGTTTAGGCCAGTTTTCCCTGTATCCTGAGTTTGTGGTTTTTGGGAAACCAATAGCTATTCTCTGATTGGGTGGGTCCACCTGCTCTGGTTAATTTTTACTTCTTTTTTCAAGCTGACACTTCATTAATTATTCTGTGAAAACTTAATTTTCACTGATCTCTCACAGTATCTTGTGACTCCTGGCCTTGAGAGTTCTTTTATCCACGTGAGAGGTTCCCATCAAGTTTGCTTCTGGGCATGGCATTGGTGTTGGAAGAGTTGTTCCCTTGCTCAGGTTCATTGGCTCCTTATAGCTGGTTGAAAGGTCAATCACACTGTTGGACTGGGTCGGTCAAACAAGTTTCTTGGCTACTGCTGCTACTGATTCCAGTGGGCTCTGCTATCAACTTCAGTTGATAGTTTTCACAGATCTCCTGAACCCACTGGTCAATTGGGCATCCCCTCTCAGGATACTCATTCACCTAACAACAGGAAAGAATAAACACAAAAGCAACAAAGGTGACGTGCTCATAGAATCATGGCGGGTCACTGGGGAAATATTCTGCTGTTCCTCCACCCAGCAGCTAGTAGTATTCTAACTCCTTTATCACCAGGAAGGAAAAGAGCAAAAGGGCCAAGAGAGGGGAATATTTTGTGGTGTATTAATAAATGTTTAATAACTAGCTTTCTGGAAAAAATGTAGGCATGATACACTTAAATTCAATCTGCATTATTAACATTTTTGCCATTACTTTCTTAAGTCCAGAGAATCAACAAAACAATAAACCAAGCCCTAATTTGTAGCATTTTTGGATTTCAGAGGTGTTAATACTCACATTAAAAATTTAACAATCAGCTCTTAAGAACTAATTTGAATGGGCTCCAGCACACCCTTGGGCATATTTATCCTTTTGCTTGTGAACTCAGTTTCAGCTTATTAGTCCTTTTGGCTCCTCATCCAATGAGATGATTCCACTTTATGGGACCAGTCCCTCAGTAATTTATAGCCAAGAGTAGGCCCATCAGGCTTCTATGTGTTAGACTGGAACCAGATAAGAGTATTGTGTGCGCTCTGTATAACCCACCAAGAAGGGTAAATTGGAACCTGTTCTAAGGATTGGGCCCTCATTAGTCAATCCCTTTCTACCTATGAGAAAGTTTGAAGAGAGTTTGCTTTTAGCTGGGGGAAAGTTTTCATGAAATTTGTGCAATCTGAACTGAGTCTTGAAGGAAAGAAATGGATTCAGCAGGCAGAGACACAGAAGTGTACCAGGCATGGAGGATGCTTTGCATTAATGCACAGAAGCAGAAGAGGGCAGGTTGAAATTGGAATACAGCTAGTTGTACAGTAGGGTTGGAATTTAGAATCCACAGGGAATGCGAAGGCTAGAGACATGCAAAATAAGACTGGAAAGGCAGGTTGGGACAGCTCTGTGTAGGGCCTTAAAACAGATGAAAGAATTTATATTTTATCCTTCAGGCAAAGGGGAGCCAGTAAAGGTTTTAAGCAGGGAAGATTAATTCTGCAACTTTATGAAGGGTAGATTAGCAGGGAGGAAAGACTGAAGGGCTATTAACACTATCAGAGTGAGAGGTCCTATAGCAAGAGGAAACAAGCACTTGTGCTGTCTGGCCAGCCTTGGTCAGAATCATCCACTGGTTTACACAGCAGAGGTTTTATAGGTTTCAATATGATTTTCATAAGTCCCCTTATGGTCATTCACAATGGCCACCACCCTAGCTCAGGCCCTCATCAACCCTCACCTGTGCTATTGCAGTAGCCTCCTAATTGGCTTCTCTGTCTCATGTCTCCCCACTTCCATACATCCTCTACACAGTTGCCAAAGTGATTTTCCCAAAATACATGTCTGACCATCCCACCCCCTACTTACTCAATAAACTCCAGTGGCTCCTAATTATCTCTAGGTCAGTGGTTACATTCCACATGATAGGAGACAAGGCACATCCAAAAGAGATGCCACGTGAAGATCATGCCCTTGGCTCTCTGTCAAGGCTCCCAGTTCACATTTGAGTGCCACCTGACCTTTGCCTGAGGTCCCATTTTTTCTTGATTGGCTCTCATTCTTATTTTTCCTGGCCCCAGAAAGTATAAAGGGTAGAAGTTATAGGGAGGTGTATTTCAATTTAATATAAGAAAAATTTCTAAGAATTAGAACAGACTGTTAATGAGAGGAACAGGCTGCCTCGGGAGTTATGTCCTTGGAGGTCTTCACTGCAGGCTGGACAACTAATCAACAAGTATTTATTATCTTCCACAAGCTGAGTATCACAGAATCCTTTATTTAGAACGTGAAGGGATCCCCAAAAATGAGCTTAAGCTCAACCCAGTCATATATGAGGAAGAAACCAAGTGACTCTCAAAAGGACAAAAAAGTTGTAAATAAGCTGGAACATGAGCCAGGGATGTTTCCAAATCCAGGGCTTTTCCCATTGAACCATGCTATCATGTGGCAGAGGAGATTTTTTGCTTCAGGTAGGGTTTGGACAAGATGATTTTTGAGTTCTTTTCAAATTCTATTTATAGAAAAAATATTTTCCTAAGAAGATTTGATTATAGATTATAGAAGAGGTAGGTAATACAGCCGATAGAGGACTAGGCCTGGAATGGGAAAGATTTGAATTGAAATCCAACCTCGGACATTAGCTGTGTGACCCTGGAAAAGTCACTTAACTTCATTTTGCCTTGGTTTTCTCCACTACAAAATGGTGATAGTAACAGCACCGACCACCCAGGGTTGTGAGGATCAAATGAGATAATATTTGTGAAGCATTTAGCACACTGCCTGGCTCATTTATATAATAAATGCTTCTTCCCTCCCCTTCCCTCCCCTCTCCTTCCTTCCCCTCCTCTCCCTCCCCTTCCTTCCCCTCCCCTCCCCACCCCTCCCTCTCCTTCCTTCCCCTCCTCTCCCTCCCCTTCCTTCCCCTCCCCTCCCTTCCCTCCCCTCCCCTCCCCTCCCTCCCCTTCCCCATAATAGTTCTTTCTAGGTAAAAGCAAATTGACTACTTGACCAACTGATGTCTTATTCTGCCATTGGATTTAGTGATTCTAAATAGCAATGTTTAATTCTTAACACTTCTCTCTTCACTGTCCTTTCAACTTTATCTTCTCCTCTCTTTCCCTGCTCACGCATTCAGTGAAGGAAGGACGCAACACAGTGAAAGTTAACAATTGGATTCAACAAACATTTTTTTTTAAATGCAACTTATTTATTTAACATATTTGGTTTTCAGCATTGATTTTCACAACAGTTTGAATTACAAATTTTCTCCCCATTTCTGCCCTCCCCCCCCACTCCAAGATGGCGTATATTCTGGTTGCCCTGTTCCCCAGTCAGCCCTCCCCTCTATCACCCCCCTCCCCTCTCATCCCCTTTTCCCTTCCTTTCTTGTAGGGCAAGATAAATTTCTACGCCCCATTGCCTGTGTATCTTATTTTTAGTTGCATACAAAAAGTTTTTTTGTTTTTGAACATCTGATTTTAAAACTTTGAGTTCCAAATTCCCTTCCCTCTTCCCTTCCCACCCACCCTCCCTAAGAAGTTGAGCAATTCAACCTAGGCCACACATGTATTATTATGTATAACCCTTCCACAATACTCATGTTGTGAAAGGCTAACTACATTTTGCTCCTTCCCAACCCATCCCGCTTTATTGAATTTTCTCCCTTGACCCTGTCCCCTTTCCAAAGTGTTTGTTTTGATTACCTCCACCCCCATCTGCCCTCCACTCCATCATCCCCCGCCTTTTATTTTTTTTTTTTATCTTCCTCCCTCTTCTTTCCTGTGGGGTAAGATACCCAACTGAGTATGTATGGTATTCCCCCTCAGGCCAAATCTGATGAGAGCAAGGTTTACTCATTCCCCCCTCACCTGCCCTCTCCCCTCCTCCCATAGAACTGCTTCCTCTTGCCACCTTTATGCGAGATAATCCACCCCATTCTATCTCTCCCTATCTCCCTCTCTCAGTATGTTACTCTCTCATCCCTTAATTTCATTTTATTTCTTTTAGCTATCTTCCCTTCATCCTCAACTCACCCTGTGTCTGCTCTCTCTCTTTTACATATATATATATACACATACATACACATACATACATATACACATAGATACATACATACATATTCACTTATATATATACATAAACATATATATATATATGCATATTCCCTTCAACTACCCTAATACTGAGGTCTCATGAATCATACTCATCATCTTTCCATGTAGGAATGTAAACAAAACAGTTCAACTTTAGTAAGTCCCTTGCAATTTCCGTTTCTTGATTACCTTTTCATGCTTCTCTTGATTCTTGTGTTTGAAAGTCAAATTTTCTATTCAGTTCTGGTCTTTTCACTGAGAAAGCTTGAAAGTCCTCTATTTTATTGAAACTCCATATTTTGCCTTGGAACATGATACTCAGTTTTGCTGGGTAGGTGATTCTAGGTTTTAATCCTAGCTCCATTGACCTCCGGAATATCGCATTCCAAGCCCTTCGATCTCTTAATGTAGAAGCTGCCAGATCTTGGGTTATTCTGATTGGGTTTCCACAATATTCAAATTGTTTCTTTCTGGCTGCTTGCAGTATTTTCTCCTTGATCTGGGAGCTCTGGAATTTGGCAACAATATTCCTAGGAGATTTCTTTTTGGGATCTATTTGCGGAGGCGATCGATGGATTCTTTCAATTTCTATTTTGCCCTGTGGCTCTAGAATATCAGGGCAGTTCTCCTTGATAATTTCCTGAAAGATGGTATCTAGGCTCTTTTTTTGATCATGGCTTTCAGGTAGTCCAATAATTTTTAAATTATCTCTCCTGGATCTATTTTCCAGGTCAGTGGTTTTTCCAAGGAGATATTTCACATTGTCTTCCATTTTTTCATTCCTCTGGTTCTGTTTTATAATATCCTGATTTCTCATAAAGTCACTAGCTTCCACTTGCTCCAATCTAATTTTAAAGTAGTATTTTCTTCAGTGGTCTTTTGGACCTCCTTTTCCATTTGGCTAATTCTGCCTTTCAAGGAATTCTTCTCCTCATTGGCTTTTTGGAGCTCTTTTGCCATTTGAGTTAGTCTATTTTTTAAGGTGTTGTTTTCTTCAGTGTATTTTTCAGTATTTTTTTGGGTCTCCTTTAGCAAGTCATTGACTTGTTTTTCATGGTTTTCTCGCATCCTTCTTATTTCTCTTCCCAATTTTTCCTCTACTTCTCTAACTTGCTTTTCCAAATCCTTTTTGAGTTCTTCTATGGCCTGGGGCCAGTTCATGTTTTTCTTGGAGGCTTTGGTTGTAGGCTCTATGACTTTGTTGTCTTCTTTAGGCTGTATGTTTTGGTCTTCTTTGTCACCAAAGAAAGAATCCAAAGTCTGAGACTGAATCTGGGCACGTTTTCGCTGCCTGGCCATATTCCCAACCAACTAACTTGACCCTTGAGTTTTTCAGTGGGGTATGACTGCTTGTAGATTACAGAGTTCTATGTTCTACGTTTGGGGGGGAGGTGCCAGCTCTGTCAGAGCCGCACTCCTCCTTCCCCAAGGACCCCCAGTCCAGACTGGGCTCAGATCTTCGGCAGGCTGTGCACCCCTGCTGTGATCCGCCACTTAATTCCTCCCACCAGGTGGGCCTGGAGCCGGAAGTAACAACAGCTGTAGCTGCCCCACCTCCGCTGTCCCCGGGGCTGGAAGCCGAACCGCGAACTCCTTCCACTCCCGCAGCTTTTCCCACTAACCTTCTCCGCAGTCTTTGGTGTTTGTGGGTCGAGGGGTCTGGTAACTGCCGCAGCTCACATATTCAGGGCGCTAGGGCCCCCTCCGCCCGGCTTCTGGTCTGGATCGTCCACGCTGCTCAGGCTGGGCTCTGCTCCACTCCGTTCCCAGCTCCCAGCTCCGTGTGGAATGGAGCTCACCCAGAGACCATCCGGGCTGTCCTGGGCTGGAGCCCTGCTTTTCTCTGCTGTTCTGTGGGTTCTGCCGTTCTAGAATTGGTTCAGAGCCATTTTTATAGGTTTTTGGAGGGACTCGGGTAGGGAGCTCACTCTAGTCCGTGCTTACCAGCCGCCATCTTGGCTCCATTCAACAAACATTTACTAAGCACCTGCTATCTGTCAGATACTGTGCTCAGCCCTGGGGATACAAGAGGCAAAACATGGCTCCTGCCCTAAAGGAGTTAATTGTCTAATAGGGAAGACAAACATGCAAACAAATATATACAGAACAAGCTATATGCAGAAAAAATAGGAAATAATTAAGGGAGGGAAGGCGATGGAACTGAGGGGTTAGGGGAGGCTTCCTGGTGGTGAGATTTTCGTTGGGACTGAAAGGAAGCCTGGGAATTCAGCAGTTCGAGCTAAGGAGAGAGAGCGAGAGCTAGGCATGGGGGACAGCCAGAGAGAATGCCCAAGAGTAAAAAAGTCCTTTTGCCTTTTCTCAAGAACGGTCTCTGTCTATTTTTAATGCGAGTAGCGGTCTCTGACCCGCACACTTCCGCCTCTCTTTCCTTCCTTGAGAAGGAAAGCAATTCGATATGGGATTTTGCATGCAAAACACATTTCCATAGTAGCCACGTTGCAAAAGAAAACGCAAACAAGAAAAATAAAGTAAAAAGGCACGCTTCGACGTGCAAAATTTATCAGTTCTCTCCCTGGAGGCAGGCTCTACTGATGAATTTAAGCCTAGGTCTGCTGCCCCAAACTTCCAGCAGACCTCTGATCTCCTATCTCCATTTCGGACAAGATACGATGTCACTTCATGCTTTTGTCTCCATTTGGAAATAGCTAAATTTAGAAGCATCCCAAAAACAACGTGGTCTAGTCGCAGGTCGCACCCAATTGATGTAGCAGGTGTTTTTAGCCACCACCCAGCAAAAAAGAGGGTAAAATAAATGAATGAATGAACGGATGAATGAATCGAAGCCCGAGCAGCCTCCAAACAGCCAATCATAAAGCACTTAGTCCCTTCCTGACTCCAGAAGTTCGCGGGTGGAGTCGCTCAGTGATCGGCTGGACGAGCCTGGAGTAAGATGGAGAAAATCCCCATCCTCGGTCTCGGCACCTGGAAGGTAGAGGGGGGAGGGAAGGTTGGCCTGCGCCGCTGAGCCAGAGGCTCTCGGCTCGTGCTGCCTGGGCTCTGGCCGCACTTTTTGATGGCGGGTGGCTGGCCGCGATCGGCCGGGGGGAGGCTCGGTCACCTTCCGTGGTTATTCCCGCTCCTTCCCTTCTCCGAGAGTCATTTTCACCTTTGGCCACTTCGTGCGGGCGGCAGAAGGCTTGTGTTCCAATGTCCCCTCGGCCCCTGCTCACTGGTGTCTTTATTTATGTGAAGTGTTTTGTAACTGTGTTTATATAGTTTCTGTGGCATGTGTTATTTTATTCTGTCCGTAGTTTTTTTTTTAACATTTTTAAATTTAATTTAATATTATTTATTTAATATTATTTTCATTTCTCAGCATTCATTTCCATAAGTGTTAAATTTTCTCTCCCTCCCTCCCCCCCTCCTTCCCCAAGACAGCATGCGATCTGATATGGGCTCTACACCTACATTCCTATTAAACACATTTTCACATTAGTCTTGTCGCATGGGAGAATTATAAAGAATGGGAGAAACCATGAGAGAGGAAATAAAAGAGGAAAGAGCCTGCTTTTATCTGCATCCCCACTCTATAGTTCTTTCTCTGGATCTGGATGGCATTTTCCATCCTGAGTCCTTTGGAAAAGTTTAAGGTCCTTGCATTACTGAGAAGAGCTAAGTCTATCAAAGTCAGTCATCGCACAGTGTGGCTGTTACTGTGTACAGTGTTCTCCTGGTTCTGCTCACTTCACTCAGCATCAGTTCATGTAAGTCTTCACAGGTTTTCCCGAAGTCAGCCTGCTCATCATTTCTTATAGGACAATAGTATTCCATTACATTCATATACCATGCGGGCATCTCCTCGATTTCCAGTTCTTGGCCACCACAAAAAGGGCTGCTATAAATATTTTTGTACAAGTGGGTCCTTTTCCCATTTTTGTCCATAGTTATTTTAAATGGAATTTCTCTTTTTATCTCTTCCTGCTGGATTTTGTTTATAATATATAGAAATGCTGATGATTGGTGTGGGTTTATTTATATATCCTGAAATTTTGCTGTAGTTGTTAATTATTTCAATTATTTTTTAGTTTATTGGGGTTCTCTAAGCAAACCAACATATCATATGCAAAGGGTGACACTTCTGTTTCTTCATTATTTCCTTCAACTTCTTTTTCATGTCTTATAGTCAATATTGAATAGTAATGATGATAGTGGACATCTTTACATTAACCCTGGTCTTGTTGGAAAGGTTTCTAGCTTATTCTCATTCCAGCTTGCTTTTGGCTTTAGATAGATATTACCTATGATTTTAAGGAAAACTCAATTTATTCCAGTGCTTTCTAGTATTTTTAATAAGAAGTGATATTGTGTTTTGTCAAAAATTTTCTCAGCATCTATTGTAATAATCATATGATTTTTGTTGGTTTGATATAGTCAGTTATGATTAATGGCTTCTCTCATATCAAACCAACCCTTTATTCATTTACAAAGCCAGTCTGGTCATAATATGGTTTTTGTGATATATTGCTGTAATTTCCTTCTTAGTATTTTATTTAAAATTTTTATATCGATATTCATATAGGGAAATTGGTCTATAATTTTCCTTCTCTAGTGTCATAGAAGGAATTTGGTAGGCTTCCTTCTTTACCTGTTTTTTCAAACAGTTTATGTAGTATTGGAATTAACTTTAAATATTTGGTAGAATTCGTTTGTAAATCCATCTAGTCTTGGGATTTTTTTTTTCCTTTAGGAGTTCATTTATGATTGGTTCAATTTCTTTTTCCAAGATAGAATTAGTTAAATATTCTATTTCTTATTCTGTTAATCTGTGCAATTTTTCATTGTTGGTATTATTTGTCCTTCATTCTCGAAGAGGACCATGACACCAGGGAGATGATGCTGTGACATGCAAGTGAATTGGATTTAAGTGAGGGAGTGCTGTGCAAAGTCACCAGCCGCACTTTCTCCTCCCAAGCCATCTGGGTCTAGTGGCAAGATATAGATCAGGACCATTGGAGATGGCATGGCTGCAGTGGGAGACCTTGGCCTTTTTAAGCTAAAGGTCTGTGTTTGACTGAGGCAATACCCATTCAGTGATTAAGGCTACGTAAAAAATGAGGCAGAGAATAACCTCTTTTATCTACTTAAAAAAAATACCAATCTGGCCAAACTCTACTTGGTCATTGTTTGGGCCCTAATTGGCCCAGAGTGAATGTAAATGGCAATTGTTTCTGTTTTGGCCAGAAACTCTGAGGGTCTTCCCCTCTGTGCAATTTATATTTTTGTAAATATTAATCCACTTAATTTCAGTGGTCAGATTTATTGGTATATAGTTGGTTGGAATAACTCCTAATAATTGCTTTTCTTTCATCTTCATTGGTTGTGAATTTACCTTTTTCATTTTTGATAATGATATTCTTTTTAAAAAATCAAATTAGCTAATGGCTTATCTGTTTTATTAGGTTTTTTTTCTCTCAAAAAACCAACTCCTAGTTTTATTTATTAGTTAAATGGGGTTTTTGCTTTTAATTTTGTTAATCTTTCCTTTGATTTTCAGAATTTCTATTTTGGTGTTCAATTGGGAGTTTAAATTGGTGGGTTTTCTAGTTTTTTTGGTTTCTTGCCCAATTCATCAGTATTCTTTTTCATTCTTTTACTGATGTGTTTCCCTAAGTAATGCTTTGACTGTATCCCACAGATTTTTTGTATGTCATATCATTGTTACCAGTAGCAATAAGGAAATTATTGTTGCTATGAATGTTTATTGACCACCCATTCTTTAGGATAAAGTTATTTAGTTTCTAATTAGTTTTTAATTTATGCTTCAAAGGCCCTTCACTGAATGTAACTTTTATTGCTGTGCTTGCAAAATTTGTTCCTTGCTCAGTGCATAGCTAAGGTACCTCTCCTCTCCCTGGATCTTTTACCTAAAAATTGGTTAATGGTCAACAAAGCTGCCAGATGGTACCAATTCTTGTACTCAGTGCTAGTTCAGGTATCCTCTGGGATCTCTTTCAGCCCTGGTGTTTTTTGTCTTGGTCCCCTTTCTGTCCCTAGGTGCTGGAATGCTCCTCTTTGTTGCCTCCACAAGCAGTCTGCTGGACAGCTCGCATACTGGATGTCCACAGACCGCTTTGTCTGTCTCCCTAAGGAGAATGTCTCCCTGTCTCCCTAGGCTGGAAAAATGACTCACTGTGACTTTTTCTTGGCTTTCCTGATCAGAATTCAGTCTGGGTGAGCTAGGCAAAAATGCTTTCTCTTACTCTGCCATCTTGAGTTTACCCTGGGTTATTTTAATAGCATAAAGAGCCTGAGAGCATTCCCTTATGATGTAAGGACCAGGTTTGGCTGTGTATCTCACCTGTTCCAGTTTGAGGCCTAGGAAGTGAGTTAGAGACCCATGATCCTACTCATGCTGACTCAGAGTGGCATCTGTATACCAAAGCAGATTGCAGATCTCTAGTTGCCATCTTACCTTATATGATTTTCCCCCTTTGCCCTCATATCACTTCAGTTTTTAACTGAGAACTGAGAATTCCTTAACACAGATACTTCCTGTAGTGTTTCATTTAGGAAGCCATCCACGTGTCCTCAAACTCTACATCTCTTTTTCCCATTTTCACAGCCTTCCGTCTGTCCTGCATGAGAGATTTACCTGAATTGCTGAAGGCCTTTCCATAGATATCTTGACACTGTAAGGCTGCCAGTGGAGCACATGTATTGTCCATCCCTTCTTACTCTTGCTGTGTAACTGGCCTACCTCCTTTTGCAGTCATGCACCTCTTTGATGGTATCTTTAATGTCACTTCCGGTGTGAAAGTCTTCAGAGGTATTATGCTATGTGGTTTAGTGATGCTATATATGTCTTCATTACCCTTTGGGTGACCAATTACTTTAATTCTTTGGAGGCTGAAATAATATTGGTGCTAAAAAGATCAGCCTCTTTTACAAAGAGAAGTTTTGGGGTCATTAATAGCTATGTACAATTTCTCAAGTGAAATCTAGTCTACTTTTCCCCCTCCTATTCAATCCTGAGTCTAGTTTATTATTCCTATGCAGGTTCAGTCCAAAATATGTGTGCTGATGGACCCAGCTAAATCTGTGAAGTATTTATCTAACTGAATGTCATAGTCTGGACAACAGGCATTCTTTATTGACTTGGTTTTCCCTGAATGGCTAGATAGAGATCTTTAATTAAAGTGACTTTGGATTTCATTTCATGGCAGTTTTCTTGGACTTGATGCAATCTGCATAATGTCATCCACAAATAGGAACATCTGGAGACTTTGCCATTTATAGGGAATCTCTCTTTGACTCAGACTTTGTTGATCATCCTCCATGTCCCTCCATGTCAGGACTGCCAAGCCTACATAATCACTGTTTTTTACCTCAATTGATATTAATAAGCAGGAGGTACAGCTAAGTGGGGCAGTGGATAAAGCACTGGGCCAGGAGTCAGAAAGACCTGAGTTCAAGTCCAGCCTCAGATACTTATTGACCTATGGCAAATCACTTAACACTGTTTGTCTCAGTTTCTTTATCTGCCAAGAACACCCCAAATAGGGTCACACAGGGTCGAACAAGAGTGAAATGACTCAAGAACAACCACCGTTCAGAAGAGAGAGACTGTTGCCTATTGGCGAAGGAAAGCTTTGAGGAAGAGATGGGCTGTAAACTAGGATTGGAAGGAAGGACAGAACTCACAAAGACAGAGAAGAGAAGGAGGATATTCTGGGCAGTGGGAAAACCATGAGCATAGGAGTGGAAGTAGGAAGAAACAATATGTTTTCCAGGGACAGTGGGAAGAGGGTGAGTCTTCCTGACTCCACTGTACCCCCTTGCTGCTCCGCTCTTCTGAACGAGTGCATCAGATTGTGTGTGATTCACCTCAATATTTGCACTGCTTTTTATTGTTTATAATTATCTTTCTGGTGTTTCACTAACTAGACTGTAAACTCCTTGAGGTATGGGACCCTGACCTTTATCTCTGCCTCAGAAGGTCTATTTCTTCCTTGAAATTGCAGCTCAAGTGCCATCTTCTGCATGAAGCCTTTCCTGATTCCCCTCAACTACCAGTGCCCTTCCTCCCAAACTACCTTGTTTTGTGTATGCATGTATATATACATATATGTATATATGCATTATACAAATACATATAAACTTATATGTATTTATATATAAATGTAAATATCTTTATGTTTGTGCTATTTTTTTATGTGTATTTCTTGTAAACCCCTTGGGAGGAGGGATTCTTTTGTACTTTATACTTGGATCCACAGTGCCTATCACAGTACATAGCACATTTTATGGATATTTGTTGATTTTAATTCTTTGTCTTTTCCTTCATTAAGTCTTATTGATGTACCTATAGATTTAATTTTTCACCTATTCACTGATCTCTAGAACTAAAGCTAAAAGGGCATGACTAGGGTGGGAAATCTCATGAATACAGTGGAATTATTTTTATTTTTCTCATGCTGCAGTCTTCTCCGAATCAAGTGACTGAAGCAATAAAGGTTGCCATAGATGTGGGTTACCGCCATTTTGACTGTGCCTTTTTTTTTTTTATCACAATGTAAAGGACGTAGGAGAAGGTATCCAGCAAAAGATTAAGGAGGGCACTGTGAAATGGGAGGGCCTTTTCATCGTTTCCAAGGTATGTCTTCTCTGCTGGGAAAATAACCCCTGGATTCACATCTGGTAGAATTGGCAGAAGGGTTTTTTAGAGTCCAGAAGGATATATTGACTGATTGATCATGCGTGTTGCTCAGCGACTTCTTTTCTATAGTGTGTTCCACTGGCCCAACACCATGCAAAGTAACATAACCAAAGACTTAAATACTAAAAGAAATTACAGCAAGACTAATGTAATTGAGGAAAGCTGTCTAGAAAAATTCATGAAAATTGGAAATATCACTTACCAGTGATGGTTATCAACCATATTACTTCTCTAACGTCCTAAGAGTGAAATACCGTGGAGCAAATTCTTACGTGCTATTTACCTTCATTGAAGGCCCCATTCCCAGAACTATAGCTCATGAACTCTCACTGACCTTTCAGAAGTCAGTCAGATGACAGCTCAATAAAAAGGCACATAATAGAACAGCATGGTAAGAAGACTTGTAATAAGACATTCCTCTTCCTTTCCCTTTGCCCCTCCCCAATCACCTCTCAGGCTCTCCACACCCATTGGGGCAGCTGGGTGAGAAGTAGGTATAGCTGTACCCAACAGTTGGATGAGCAAGGAGTCACAAACTGTAAACTTTTCATTGAGACTGAGGACCTCCAAGCATTACCATCTGCCCTACCACTGTGTCCTGAAGTCTTCTTGGGCTTCCTGTTTGCCTGCAAATTTGCCATCCCCCTGCAGCTGAACTCTGTTACATGTGTTGTCTCCACAATTAGAGATGAGCCCCTTGAGGACAGGGACTGTCCTATTTTTTAGCTTGTTTCTCCAGCATTTACACAGTGTTTGGTATACGATAAATGCTTTTTCATTCATTCATTCCCCCGAATACACCCAAATTCCCACCAACAGATCAGTATGAAGGGATCACACTTAAAGAACAAGCATAGATGGGTAACTTACAAGTCCAGGGCTGAAAGACCCCTGATGTCCTCTTATGATATCCCCACACTAGTCTTCACTGGGTGAGATGGATAGTCTGGGCTTGTTGCTCAGCTAGACTCATTCAGCCTGATTTCTGTAGAGGATATCCCTTCACTAGTTAGGCTATAATCTCTACAGCCTCCAGCTTCTGGCTCAGCTGACATCCTTGCCTAAGGCATTACCAGGTGCTTTCCTGCAGAATTAGAACCTGTACCAGAGGACTAGTAGGAAGCTCCCTCAGCGAATTGGCTCTGTGGCCTGCCATCTCTTGAGCCAGCAGGATTCTTGCTGCAGGTGCCAAGCTCTCTCCTTGAACTTCTCTATGCAGAAGGCTGGGGTTCAGGAAACAATGTTTTTGAATTCCTGTCTCAGGCATATACCTCCTACAGCCATATGTATGTACCTGCTGCAAGGTAGAGGTAGGGAAGAGAAATCGAGATGAGGAAGAGAAATTACCACCTCGCACTAGCACCTTGCAGCAAGGGCAGAGCTAACCTAAAGTTCATTGTCTTTTCAAGTCTCTTAGAATGGGACTAAATCGTTTATTTGATTTTAATCTAAGTCTCAAGGAGTATGGCTGAGCCCCTCAGTCCATCATTAGAAGTTCCCTTTGCCCTACCAGTTGCCTTCATCCAATGGCCAGTGCTCCATAATTCCATCAGATTGATTAAGGACTCCATTTAGGACTTTGAGTCCATTTCCTATCTTTATGTCTTTAACTGGCTAAAAGACAAGCGCAAAAACCAGTTTGTGTGCCAGAAAATAAAAAACACCCAGCCCTTACCAGAGTGATCCCAGTCAATAAAAGGAGCATTCTGGAACATTCTTCACAATGAAAGGTGGGCTTGGTTAAAGGTCGAGCGCATAATGGAGCAAGAGTCGTGGCATTAAACCTGCCAGATAGATGAGTTGGGAATGTAGAAAAAGGTACAGTGGCACCTAGTCCCTTCTCCCTGGTACTGGATTGTTCAAGGCTTCCCCTACTTCCACTCCTTAAAAACTGCTGATGAAACAGAGCAGGCCAGAGACAAAGGGCCAGTAATCAAGGAGCTGTTTAATTAAGTAGTTTTATTATGAGGATCAGATTTGCAAATCAGGGTCTCTCCTAATCAGAATTCCACCTTGCTGTAGTGAAGGCAGAGATTATATACATTAGTCACAAGCAGGAAGGGAGAGGGGAAGGTAGATTACAAACAATTGTTTCCAGGGCCTAAGGGGTGTCCCACAAGCATGGGAGTCCACAATACAGGTGTTCTGTAGTCCTGTGGGAACACAATTGTTTCAGGTCCTTGGGGGTCATTATTTGGTGGGTCACAGCACCACAATTTTGTGACGGTTACAGGTTCTACAGTCTTTGATTTGCTTCACCTAAGGTAAACAGGCCCAAGAATGCAGTGACTGTGAGAGCATTATCAAGGGTTTGAGTGATCATTTCAAGCTGCATTATAAGCTTCTGACTCACAAACCAGAAGAGACAATTCTGAGAAATCTAAATTATTAGTATATTCATTACACATATCATATCAAATAATAAAAGAAATCATAATTCCTTTCATAGTCCTAAGATGAAGGAGGACTGGGAAAGGATTCTTTTTTTAAAAAATAAAACGAGCATTTATTAAACACCAATTGCACATAAGACATAGAACTAGATCCGGAGAATACAAAGACCAAAAAAAAAAGTAATCCCTATATCCCATTAGGGGGATGCAACAATTATACACGTAAATAAATACAACATAATTTGAGGAGGGAAGGAGCACCAATAGCTAAGGGAATCAGGTAAGGCTTCTCAAATGAAGTGGTACATAAGCTAAGCCTGAAAAAAAGCTAGGGATTCCAAGAGAAAGAAGTAAGGAAGGAGTGCATCCCAAGATGCCAAAGCATGGAGGTAAGAGATTGAATGCCATGTATATATATGGAACACCAAATATGTTGATTTTCTTGTAAATAGAAAGGATGAAGGATAGTAAAGCGAAAGAAGTATGGAAAAGAAAGCTGGGATCAGATTGGGAGAGGATTTAAATTCCACACTGAGGAAATTAATGTTTTATTCTCTAGGCAATATGGAGCCCCTGAAGATACTTGAAAAAGAAAAAACATGGTCAGTGTTGTGCTTTGGGAAGATTGCTTTGGCAGTTGTGTGGAGTATGAATTAGAGAGGGATGTGTCTGGAAGAGGAGAAAATTATTAAGGGATGATTATCATAGTGTAGATGAGAGGTGATGAGGGCCTGAACCAGAGTATTGTCCACCATGTGAGTGGAGAGGTGAGAATAGAGGCAAGAGATGTCCTAAAGGTAGAGTAGATCTGGGAAAGGATTCTTGCAGAAGGTGTGACTTTATCTCCTCTGTTTGGTATTTAAAGCTCTTTACAACCTATTCTCCACCTTCCAGTCTTTTACATGTTAACTCCCTTTTATGCACTCTGTGATTAGCCAGATTGACCTTCTCACTTTCCCTGAGTTCAAATCTGGCCTCAGACACTTAGTAGCTATGTGTTCCCTGGGCAAGTCACTTAACCCTGTTTGCCTCAGTTTCCTCACCTGTAAAATGAGCTAGAGAAGGAAATGGCAAACCACCCCAGTGGTTTATATGCCAAGAAAACCCGAAATGTGGTCATGAAGAGTTGGACAACAGCAACTACAACACTGTCCCTCATCCATGCCACTCCATTTTGCATCTTCTTGCTTTTTCACTGGCTATCCCCCATGCCTGGACTGCACTACTTCCTCATCTTAGACTTTTGGAAACCCTAGTTTCCTTTAAGACTCAACTCAAGAACCATCTTCCGCCTGAAGTCTTTCCTGATTCCCTCAGCCGCTAGTGCCTCCTGCCCTGAACTGGCACTTATTTCATACACACACACACACACACACACAGACAGACACACACACAAGCATACGTTATATATCCTCATATATATGTATACATGGATGCATGTGTATGTATAAATATACATATATGTACATATATATAATATTGCATATATCTATATATTGACTTCCTCCAATAGAATCCAAGTTCCTTGTGGATATAAACTGTTTCATTCTTTTCTTTGAATTTAGCCCCTAATAGTGGGTGGTACACAGTAGATACTTAATAAATGTTTGTTTGACTGACTGAATCACTATGCCGAGCAAGTTAAATTAGAGATGTACCTCAATCAGCCTTGTTGTATGTGCCCGTTTCAAAAACTCTTTTGTATGTATAGGTTACTATAGGTCACACTTGCCTCTTTTGCCCCTTTGCCTTTGACATTACTACGTTGGATTTGGAGGATTAATTTTATCTTTCTCCCCTGTTTGCTTATTAACTTGCATTAATCTCTTTGGATTATGGACCTTGTCTCAGAGAACCTATATCACCTTTGACTAGGAGAGCCCATATCCTGATAATTCTTAGCAGGGTTGTATAATGGTGATATTTTTATTATCCCTTTTATAGCTCTGGAATACCTTCCATGAGAAGGACCTTGTGAAATGTGCTTGCCAAAATAGCCTGAAGGATCTACAGGTGGACTGTTTGGATCCTTACCTGACACGTTGGCATATGGGTTTTAAGGTACAGTGTGCTAACTAAGTTCATCATTCAGACTTAGTCCCTTTCCTACCCCTAAGCACAGGGGTGGGTATATTGGAGTATATTCAGAGGAGGCAGTGAAATCTTGTCTTTTGTTAGTGTTCTCCTCTTCCTTAAATTACCTTCTGTTTCCTTATTTGTTTGAATTCCCTTATAAAAGGTAAGCTCTTTGATTCCGTGACTTTTTTTGTCTTTATATCCCCAGCACCTAGAATACAGTCTTGCACATAGTAGATACTAAATACATATTTGTTGAATTGAACTAAGTTGAGTGGGAATACCTGAGGTTTATTCTCTATTTGGTCACCAATTAGCTGTGTGCCCTCAGACAAATCTTTTAATCTCTCTGTTTCTCAATTTCCTCATGGTTTAGACCAGATGATCTCAAGATCTCTTCCCCCACTAACATTCTGTAATTCTCATCCTCTAAGATACTCATTCCCATCAAAAGCCTTTCTAAAGCTTAGATTCTTCTTCGAGCTTATATGGTTAGAAACCACTAATAGGCAGTAGACCTGCCATCCCTCCTGGGAATAGCTACTGGTGCTACAGCCAATTTCTCTGACTTCTTATCTACTTTCCCTGCTTTGTTTCTTTTCTGGTATCTCCTCTAGAGCTTTGAAGCATGTCCTGAGGTTGTTGGGGCAGAATCTCAGATAGCTGCTATCAGAAATAATAGCCTAATGAGAATCAGAAAGTCCTTATCAGTCCCTGAATGCTGAACAGCTTGAAGTCTTACAAATTTAATCAAAAGGACTTGTAATGGAAAAGGAAGAATAAAACCATTTACATATCTATGTCATCTTCTGTGCCAGGCACAGAAATTAGCTACAATTCAGAAGAGCAACAGAGACTCCCAGAAATTCACAGGCAGCAAAAGCCAAGAAATGAGGCAGCAATAAAACCTGTGACCTTCAACATTCATATAGAAAATTATGCTGCCACTTATGCATTACCAAACCCAGTTTTGTTTTACTTCCATCCTCCTCCTCTTCTGCTCCAACTTGCTGCTGAAGGAAGGTCCGAAGGAAGTAACACAACACAACTGAGCTGATTGGGTCATTTCAAATTTATATTATCTGAGTTTAACGTCTTTACCTCAGTTCCTCATCTATGAAGTGAGCTAAGAAGGAAATGTCAAAACCACTCCAATATCTTTGCCAAGAAAACTCCAAACAGGCTCAAGAAGAGTCAGATATGACTGAAAACCTTCAATATGTGACAGTCTTTTCACTCCTCCATAAATTATTCTTATTCCTACTTCCCACTGAGGTTATTCCAGACCTTTTCTTCTCTCCTCTAACTAGTTACCTTTCCCCCTTCCCCCATGATCTCAGTTGAGGACCTTGCCTCATACCCTTTGACGTCATCTCCTGCTCTTTCTTCCTTTACTGCAGTCTCATAAGTTGAGATGACCTTTCTCCTCAACAAAGCCATCTGCTCTACAGGTGCCTTTGATTCCAATCTTACCCTCCCTCTTGTCTTCTCAGCATATTTCCTTCTCCATCATCCCCTGTCTTTCTTATCTTTAATCTCTCCCTACTTACTGGTTTCCCCCTTGCTGCCTGCAAACATGTCCAGGTCTCACCATCTTTAAAAAACCTTGATTAGACCCTACCATCACCTCTAAATTTTCCTGATATTCTACTCCCCTTCACAACCAAACTATGTCTTTGTTGAGTTTTTCATGACATGGGATTCTCCTTGTTTGCTTTCTACCTTTCTGACCACTTGTTTTCAGTCTCCTTTGCTACATCATCATCTATATCATATCCTCTAACTGTGAGTTACACCAAGGCTTTGTATTGGGCCTTCATTTTTTCTCTCTATACTCTTCTCACTTGGTGACCTCATCAGCCTGTTCTATTGGCCCATAGAACAACTAGAAGAAATGTGTGGTAGCTACAGAAAGAAACATTTTGGACTGATGTAAGGAAAAACTTCCTAGCAATTGGAAGAATGCACAAGAGGAATGCTTGCCTCAGGAGATAAAGTGTTTTCCATTCATTGGAGGACTTCAGGTAATGGATGGATGACCTCTTGTTGGGGACATTCAAGAGAAGTTTCTTGTTGAGAAAGAGGTTGGGAAAAATGGACTCTGAGGTTCTTTCCAACCCTGACATTTTGAGCTTGTGGAGGAATACAAAGCTAAGGAATTTGGTCATTTGTTTTATAGGAAATCAGGTATTTGAAAAATTGTGCAAAGAATGATTATCTGATTTATGTACACATCAACGCATCAAAGATGCGTAAATTTGTCAGTGTGGTTGTCCTCTTCCGACAGAGATCACCTTCTCTCTATAAAATGGTCTTGCAGAGGTATCATAACAAAAAAATTCGTCACTTCAGAGCCAAACTGATGATGAACCTTTTCACATAAGAAAAACTAATTTGCCGATGGATTGACTGGAAGAATTTGGCTGTAGAGGACTGACAATGATACACTCTTCCTGCCTTTGGACCACAGGCAAAAAATGTTGTGTATATTATCTGATGCAGCTTTTGTGATAGTTTATTCTGCTTGGCTGGTGTTCTTTGTGCTAAGAGAAGATTTTACTGGGAGAGTTATTGAGAAGTTATATTGATGCATGAAAGAAAATATCAGTAATTTTTAAAAAAAATAATAGGTTGGAAGGGGAAGGGACTAGAAGAAAGGAAACTAGCTAAGAGGTATGAAGTAACTATGGTGTTGACTGTTGGGAGAGAAAGGAAGGTATTGAGGGAGATGAGATTATAGAGGGAGAATTTATCGGCCTCGATAACTGATTTGATGTTGAAAGTGGAGGAGAGAGAGAGCTCTTGTTCTACCCAATAACAAAAAGAGAGCTGTATTAAACTAATTTCCTTATCTTTACAGGCAGGAGATGATGACTTACCAACAGATCAGAATGGGATGAATATTGCCAGTGAAATAGACCACTTGGACACATGGGAGGTGAGCCCAGATGCTCACAGAGGAAGACTGCTTACATGCTGACTTTGGTTTAGGAAGGTGTAGGGTCTTCACCAAGAGTGACTGTCCTTCTACCAATTGGAGTTGTCAGCTTGAAATATAAACTTTCCTGTATGAATTATAAAGAAAAATCCAGAATCTTGGAAATATTCCTATATGCTGCTAATTAGGAAGGAGACTGAATTCTCCTCTAATCCATAGCTTTAGCTTTAGGGATAGTAACACCTCCTCCCAACCTGTCCCCTGTTTCCTCCATGCTCCAAACCCCAACTGTTGTGAGCTATCACTTCAAGGAAGGGTAAACTAGAAGATTATTAATTAACCAAGATCTCTTGGTCTTTAGTGTTATTTAATCCAACAGTTCTTACATTTTTTGGTCTCAAGACCCTTATATATTCCAAAAGTTATTGAGGACCTGAAGAGCTTTCATTTAGTGAGTTACAGGTACCAATATTAGGATATTAGAAATTAAAATGTGTTTGTTAGTGCATTAAAAGTAGTAAAAATAAAGCTATTACATCTTAAATAGCATATTTTTATGAAAAATAATTATATTTTAAAGCAAAAATTGCAAAAAGCATGGCCTTATTTTACATATTTTTGCAAATCTCTTTAATTTTTTAGTTAATAGAAAGATAGCTGTGTGCTCATACTTGCTTCTGCATTCAATCTGTTGTATTATTTTTTTTTTGGTTGGAAATATATGAAGAAAATCCACCCTCACAAAGATATGTAGTTGGACATGCAAGGAATACTTTAATTGGCAAGTAATTTCTTGGTATTTTTATGAAGATGGTTTTGATTTCTTGGATCTCCTAAGAAAGGTCATGGGAACCCCTAAGAGTCTCTGTACCCCAATTAGAGAATGGCTACTTTGCACAATAAGCCAAGCCTTTTCTATGGATTTACAGAACATTTTATCTCCCTATAATGGTATAATTTAAGCTATTCATTTACAGATGGGTAAATTGAAGCCTAGAAAGGTGAAGTGATTTGTCCATGCCACACAAGAGAAATATGGCCTAGCAGCAGGGCGGATGGCATGATGTCTAACATGGATAGATATGAAACATGGGAAGGGATCACGATATATAGCAGGTTATAGAGCTCTGCCCCATGGCAAGACTGTCCAAAATGGAGTGGATTAATTACCCATCTTCTCCCCATGGAAGCATGGATTTTAGAGGTGTGCTCTGATGAGTGCTACTCCTGCGAGGGAGAATGGGGCATAGAGGCAACCTCATAAGCTTACAGATTTAGCATCTACTTCCTGGGGTTGATATGGAAATCAAATGAGATAATATTTGTAAAGTGCTTAGTACAGTGCTTGGCACATAGTAAGCACTTAGTCCTTCCTTCCCTCCCTCTCTTCCTTCCTTCTTTCCTTCCTTCCTTCCTTCCTTCCTTCCTTCCTTCCTTCCTTCCCTCTGCTAAATGTGGTCTCTGTTTTCCTGTAGGCCATGGAGGATCTGTTGAGTGAGGGACTGGTGAAAGCTATAGGGGTTTCAAATTTCAACCATAAACAAATTTAGAGACTTTTGAATAAGCCTGATTTACGATACAAGCCAACAAATAAGCAGGTGAGTTTGTAAAAGAGTTAGAAAATTTGGCAAAAGATGAAAATGTCTTTTTAGTTTTAATCCTCCACCAGAATTAACCTCCTCTGATTGCCCATGATATTGTGGGTTACGCTAACAGGCAGATAGACAAGAGCCTGTTTGCAAGGTTAGCTTACCTGAAGTCAGCTGAGACTTCCTTTTGCTATATACATCCTGTGACATCATATTCCCATGCAATAGAAATTCTCTGGTCATTTGGTTGTGAGCTGCAGTTCATTTTCTATGAGACCACCACTTTGCATGCTGCCCCATGGAATAGTGCACGAAGGAGGCTGCATACAATTCTGTCCCTGCTGAAATTGCTGTTCATCTCTTCATACGCTATTATGCTAGGCTTGGTCATGAGTATTAACAAACCTAGTGGTTATTAATCCCAGTGTTGCTACATGCCATCCTCCCAAATTCTGCCCTAAATTTATATGATATATGTGGAGGATGAGGGAAAATGAGAGTCGAGAATGATATTGAAGTTGCTGACTTGGGTGACTAGAAGAATGGAAAAGTTAAGAAGAGGGATGGCTTTAGGAGGGAGTTTTGTTTTAGATACCTTTTGTTTTGAGATACCTCTGGGATATTCCATTGAGAAGTCCGATATATAGGAGATGATGCAGGATTGTAGTTCAGGAGAGAGACTAGGGCTGAAAAAATAGATCTAGATACTATCTACCTAGAAATAATAATTGGTAAAGTTACCATGTGAAAAAATTAAGGAAATATAAAAAGAACAGGACCTGGAGTGGGTGGGTGGAGGCACAATTAGTGGGTGGGGCATGGATGAAAATCCATCAGAAGAGACTGAGAAGGCATAGTCAGACAGGTAGGAAGAGAACTAGGGGAGAGCAGGCTCTCGAAGACTTTGAGTAGAAAAAGGAATCCAGGAGAAAAGCATGATCCACAGTGGCAAAGATTGCAGAGGTGTCAGGAAGGATGAGGACTGAGAAGACACCATTGGATTTGATAATTAAGAGATCATTGATAACTCGGGAGAGAGCAGTTTCAGTTGAATGATATGGTCAGAATCCAGACTAAAGACTACAGATTAGGAGGGAAACAGCATGGAAGCATTGATTGTCAATGGCTTTTTCAAGCAGTTTTGTTGAGAAAAGATAAGCTATAGGGCAGTAGTAAACAGGCATGGTAAGATCCAAAGAAGTATTTTTTTTAAATGAATAGGGAGGCGTTAGGGAAGGAACGAGTAGATTGGGAAAGACTGATGATTGGAGAGGGGAAGAGTATGGGAGTAATCTGGAGAAGATAGGAGGGGATGGAATAAAGGATATATGCAGAGGCATTGGTCATGAGCTTCCTTAGACAAGATTAAACTAGTCCAGAGACTAGTCAAATCATTAGAGACTAGAGTGGTAAGAGGGATGGGGAATCAATTAAAGAAGAGGAATGGAATGGTCTTGCTGCAATGAGATCCCAGTAGAGATGAACAAGCACAAATTTTAGCGGACTCAATCTATACAATTGATTTCCTTCAGTTTCTTTCAGTAGCATGTGAGAAAAAATGAAGAAGGCAGAAGATGAGAGTATACAAAGTGGAATTCCACAAGACATGATAGGAGATAGGACAAGGGGACAAGAGATTCAAGAGTAACTGCTTCAACAAGGGGTCAAGATTGGGAAGGAGAGAGAGTGTAGCTGGAGCAAGAATGATGGCTTGGAATGGTACTGAGGGATAGAGAGATTAAAGATTATGGTGAAGATGACTAGTTTTAGAAATAAGGCATAGGGAAGACAGGGAAAAGATTATGACATGATGAAGGAAATTCAGAGTTCTTTAACATGGAAGTGGGAGACTCGGTATGACCATTCCTGTGTGTGTGTAGTTGAGGCAGAGTGGAGGAGTAGGTCATGGCAGTTGAGTAGATTGAGGACCTGGAAAGTTAGGGTATTTAAAGGAATATCAGTATTTTCTTGAAGTTCCCTGGAACGAAGGCAGGAATTGAGGTATCAAGGAAGACTGTGAGAGAGGCAAAGAACTCATTGAGAAAGGAGGAAGATTGTCCTGGCAGCTGGCAGATACCAGTCAGAATTGGTCATAAATTTGAGTTGCCCAAAACTTCAAAGTAGTGGTTGCTGAGGGAGGGTTATAGAGGGAGAGTGGAAGTGGCTATGGGGAACAAGGACTATTCTGACTCCTTCTGCCATGACCACAATGGAGTTTGAAATGAAGCACAACCAAGTACTGGAAAGAGTGGCCAGAGATGCATTTTTATCAGGAAGGAGCCAGGTCTCAGTGATTGCCATGAAACAGAAGTAGAAAGGAAGTGATATGAGATGAGAAGTTTATTCATTCTGTAGTAGGCATTTTGGATTATACAACAGAAGGGGTTAGTGGATCTGGAGTGGGACTTTGTAGGGGGCAGGATTATTATGGTGAATAGGAAAGAGGGAGAGGATAGCTAGAGTTGGGAAGGATTTGTTTTTTTGTAGCCAGGGGTTCGGTATCAGCCATTTGGGAATGAGTCCAGGCAGAGTAAACTTTGCCAAGAAAACCCCAAATGGGTTCATAAAGAGTCAGACATGATTGAAACCAACTGAACAACAACCAGGCAGAGAAATAGTGAGGTATGCTGATGAGGGCAGGTGTTAAGAAGACTTCAGTGTTGATCCTGTAAGGTTGTGGCACAGTTCTCAACTGTCAGACCTGCTGTTGCTCTGTCCACAGAGGTGTCTGGAAGCCCACTTTGAGGTAGTCATAAGAAGGAAATACTATGTTTTCAGGCAGGAAGTATAGTTTGTAGTAATCCTGGTGTTGTTGTGGCCCTCAGTTTGTAATAAAGCTAGTAAGAAGATGGCAGGTCATACGTTCTGTTTGGAAGTTTATTTGAGGAGGCAGGAAATGGTTTGTCCTGCCTAGTCTAATGACACTAAAAGCAGAGCAGGGCTCTTGGGCCTTTGGGCAAGTGAAAACCTAATTAGGAGGTAGAAGATGGTTTCTGCTGGTCCCAAGTTGTCAGGCTCCAGGGAGCAGGACCTGACTGGTTATATCTTTAGGTAGGTCCAGAATCCTACCTAACTTAGCCATCATCAAAAGATAAAAATAGGCAATGGCTAGAGAAAACTTCAGAAAGAAAGGCAAATGAATATATTGTTAGTAGAGTTGTAAATTAGGCCAACCTTTCTGGAAAGCAATTTGGAATTACGCTAAAAATAAAAAAGAAGTGGTGAAAATGTCCTCATACTTTAACTCAGAGATCCCACCACTAGGCATGTATATCAAGGAGGTCAATGGTAGAATGGGTCCAATATACACGAAAGTATTCATAGTAACACTTTATATTTTAGCAAAGAAGTAGAGAACAAAGCAGATGAACATTAATGGGGGAATGGATAAGCAAATTTGATGCATAAATGTAATGGAGTATTATTTCACCGTAAGAAATGATAAATATAACGAATTGAGAGATGCTTGTAAGACTTGTATGTACTGATACAGACTGAAGTAAGCAGAACCAAGAAAACATTATATACAATTGAAACAATGTAAGCAGAAAGAAAAAAAAATGAAACTAGATGCTCTGGAATTAAAATGACAAAGCCTGGTCTCAAAGAAGCGGTGAGAAGATGCACCTGCCTCTTTTCACTGCAGAAGTAAATATGCAATTAAGGGTGTGAAATAATTGTATTTTCTACCAGACACTGTCAATGTTTTGGTGAGTTATTTTGAACCACCTCCCCCCCACCCAGTTTTTATTGGAAACCCTTTGCTAGGATTAAATAATGTTAAAAACAAAAGGTATGAATAAAAGTAAGATATAATACTTTAAAATAATCAGACTCGCCCAAGAATATTTTCTTTGTGACTTCTCTTTTGATATAAGTTGTAAATCTGATTCTAGATAGAGAGCCACCCATTCCTCACTCAGGAGAAGCTGATCAACTATTGACATTCAAAAGATATCTCTGTGACAGCCTATCGTCCTCTTGGGGGCACGAGGTAAGTCTGCTTTGTCAGTTCATTTCTGCTGTCAGGGAAGTTTCAGTCTGTTGAGGGTAATAACATGTACACACATGAGAAAATGCAAATTATATATGAAGTAATTTCCCCAGGGCTGGGGCACTAAAAATTGGGGTGATCAGGAGTGGCCTTGTATAGCAGGTGACACATGAACTGAGCTTTGAACGGAACTAGGGATTGTGCAGAGTGGAGGTGAACAGTACTGACCACATTTGGAGGATAATCTGTATGAAAGCAAAACGGTAGGAGATGGGATATCGTGTACATTGGACAAGTAGGCCAGTGTGTTGAGAATGTACAGTGTGTGGAGTAGGGTAATGAACAGTCAGCTTAGAAAGGTAGGTGCCACATTGCGAAGGCTTTAAATATAAGACACAAGGAGTTTGTACCCTGAGACCACTGAAGCTTTTTGTGTGGGAGAGTGACAATGCTGGGCCCTTGTTTTAATAAAACTGACTTGGCTGCCATTTGGATAGCTTGGAGAGGGGAGAATGTGAAGCAGGGAGACGTATGGAAAGGTCTCCTAGTGCAGGAGTCCAGAGGAATGGTGATGGGGAGAGAGAAGGGCTGGGTATTCAGTCTTCTGTTTAACTTTCTTGTGTCCCCTCTCTCTAGTGATGTCTTCAAGGAACCCATTATTAAGAAGATTGCTGAAAAATACAAGAAATCTAAAGCTCAGGTACAGCGATGGAAAGTTCTCCTATACTTGCAGGATGATATTCAACAAACTTAACAAATGTTTGTTGGATGCCTTCCATGTAAATGACACTCTACTAGACTCTATGGAAGATAAATAAGATAAATAAGACCCAGTCCCTCCCTGCTAGCAGGGATATTAAAGTATGTTAGAAATAATAAGACATACACATGTGTTGGAGGTATAGCTCTAATATCAGCAATTAATTAGTTCAGGTTCCATTGGGATGAAATAAATCACTCAGGAGTTATTGAACATTTATGAAAAGAAGGTCTTTGTCCTAAAACAGCAAGAATATGCAACAAGTATACAGTGATACTTAGTTGTTTTCCTTATTGGAAATGTGTATGATTGGAAGGTCATAGAGTGACTTTTGTGGTCTTGGACACCCACCATGTCTGAGAGGCTTGGACTCTATGTGACTGGGACTTTTTATGCCTGTATTTGATCAGGAAGCTGGGGGCAATCAGGTCCTGGGGCAGCTTTGTCCTGGGCCTGCCCAATGTTGACTGAAGGAAGAGGGGTGGGGAGAAAGGAAATTACATTAAAGAAGGTAAAACTACTTAAGCCATGTGGGTAGCTGTTTTCTTTTAGGGAAGACCTTCCCATCTTGTAAATGGAAAGAAATTGCATTAGGGAAATGCTGGCCCTATGAAATTCTACCCATTAGTTGCTAGGTCTTAAGGATCTTCTAGTGGATGTTCTGTCATTTGAATGCTTATTTTTTGCTAGACAGTCCTCCTAGCATAGGCATTATTACTAAGGGAAAAAGGGAAAAAACAAAAGAGAACAAAAATGTGAAGGAAAATAAAAGCCAGAAATCCCCTTTCTGAAAGACTGTGTCTCAAGCCTCAGGCTGGTCTATGTAGTGAATGATAGCAAGTTTTTACAGTCATGGACCATTCAAGGTGCTAAGAGCCTAAGGATTTGTATTGGTAATTAAGGTGGGACTTTTTTACTGTTTACTCTTTTGGAGCACTGTAGCAATCAATTGCCTTTGATGAATCTGGTCGTTGTTTCTTTGATTAAATCAGCAGTCTTTGATGACTTTCTTGCCAAGGGAAAGCCTAGTTCACATAGGTTTGAGTTGCATGGTTGTGATGCCTGAAGAAGTGCCACATGGTTTTGCGTTGCACGATTGTGATGCCCTTTGACCCTGAACAGGGTACAAAAACTCAGAGGTTAATACTTTGTTTGGGGCTCTCACTCACTGGAAGAGTGTTGTGTGATTTGACCAGATGAGACTCTGAGTAGCTGCTGGAGCCCCCCGACTTTGAAAACCCAGATGTTGGTGCCTCGCTCCCTGGTGACTGTGTAATTCCTCGGTCAGGCAGCTAGAGGCCTATCTGTTGATAACTGTATGTGTTTGCTCTGTTTATATTGTCTCTGTTTGTAATTTCTGTTTGTATTTGCTCTGAAGTTGAGTTCTGGCTTTTCCCCCTGAACTAAGTGAATGATATATGTCCTGAAGTTCAGGGTGTTGGCTTTCCCCCTGAACTAAGTGAATGACATATGTATGTTTGATTAAATTGAAACCCCTTCAAGTTGCTTTCCTTAGAAAAGCAGATGAAAGAACCTTTGTTAGTAGCCTTCCTATGTGCTGGTGTTGTTGGTGGCACCTGCTAGCAACATTGTTGTTACACTGTTAGAAAGGCTACTTTAGGTATTTCTGGGTTATTATGGATCCCAATTGAAAGAGACATACTAGCGGATGAATCAGTAAATGGGAGCCATCAGGATGCCCAGGTGGGGAATGTGTGTTTTCTTAAAACCTAGAGTCCAATAAATCTCTGGCCTTCCTTCTTAGATGATGGGGAAGCCAGGGAAATAACTTATTCTGAATAGTTTCTGGAATCTTCTGGGTTTTTCTTATCATTTCCTTATCCTTATTCCCCTAGAACTTGATTGAGTAGACCCTGGATTTTCTTAAGGTTGATTCTTACCCTTGTCCCTCATATATAGGCTACCATCTGATCTAAGGCCTCATCTGACCAAGTTGACATTATGATAATAATGTAGTGGTGTACATTAGTGTACCACCACAGGAAGGGAGTCTTCTTTCAGGTCTCTGTCAAGCATAATGTGAATAATAATGTCAAGGAGAGTTCAGGTAGCCCTTGAGGAGGACAACAAAGGTACATCAGACTCCTTCCTAGGTGAAAACAAGTGGTTCCTGACTAATCTCAGCCACAGGAATAGAGAAAAAAGCATTGGCAAGTTTGACAGCCCCATACCATTCACTCTTCTATAGCCATGACAAAATCGGGAATAGCTGTAGAGACAGGCATGATGACTTTGTTCTGCTCCCTGTAGTCCACTCCAAGTTGCCAGGTGCCATTTGCCCTCCTCAAAGGTAACACAGGATTGTTGTAAGGGGAAGTGGTGTAATGAGAGAAGAAATGTCTTTCACCCTTCTGGGGACCTGGTATTTTATCACATTAAACACTCCAAAATAGAATGCAGGCAACCCTGAAAGTTTCCATTTGGCCCTACACTAGATGTTGCCAAAAGAGCGCACAGATACTGAGTCCATAATACCCCTTTCTTCCATAGATTGCCCTCTTTACCCTGCCCCAAATGATCCAAATGGGGCTACTTGTGCTAAGTCTTGAAGAGTGACTCAAATTTACAATAGTTGCCTTCCAGGTGTAGGAAATGATGTGAATAAAAGCACAAAGGAGGGAAAGCCTGAGATGTTTTCATGTGATGGTAACTAGTCTAATTTGACTAGAGAATGAAGTATGTGGAAGATGGTAAATAGTGGAGGTGAAGTTAGAGAGGCAGTTTGGAGCCAACTCATAGAGAGCCTGACTCTTTGGCCCTGAGCCTGAAACCAGCCTTAATAGGGAAACATACAATTCCCTTGCCCCATAGTCAGTTGTCCTAGGTTCCTTCTACCCACTAGAAGTTCCTGCTGCTGGATCTTAACTTCTCCAAAAGACTTCTCCACAGAATAAGGAAGACTTGACTGTACAATGATGATGATGATGATGATCCACATAAATGTTCAGCAATTCACAAAATCTATAGTGTTTCCAGTTCCATGAATACTTCCTTGTTTAATCCATTCCCTAAAAACTGGAATAAGAACAGAGGAATCTGTAGTATTCCCCAGTAAACTAATCCCTATAGTATTTAATAACTAAACCCCTACACTGTTTACTAGAAACAAGAGTGTATTGGAAGACAGAATTTATTATTAAAATTCCTTTTGTTCTACTGTCATAATTACTAGAGTGCCAAGGCTCACTGACCTTCCCTGTGTGACATGATGGCAGAATATGGTTGATTAATTTCAGACTTGGGTGATGACATAATAAAAACTACCTATTACTATGACTATTTGGGGAGTTGGGAGGTATTAAAGTAAGCACTATTATACTCTTTGTTAGGACAAAACCATAATTAGCTGACTCCACACAATCTCCATATGTGGGTCTCTTCCACAGGTTTTGATTCGATTTCAGATACAGAGAAATATGGCCGTAATCCCTAAGTCTGTCACACCAAGTCGAATAAAAGAGAACTTCCAGGTAAGTATTGTTGGCTGGTAAATAACTGTGCCAACAATTCACCAGTCATCAGGTCAAAAGGTGTGAAGGAATTGTCCTTCTGCAGTCTCCTTCAGGATTAGGGAACTAGAGAGAGGAGGATGGAGTGGACAGGCACTAGATTTGTAGTCAGAAGAGCTGGGTTCAAATCCTGACTCTGCTACTTATTACCTGTGTGACTCTGAACAAGTTTCTTTACTCCTCCAGGCCTGATTCTTCACCTGTTAATGTGAAGGGTTTGAACTACAAATGATTTCTCAGTTCCCTTCTAACTCAGTCTGTGATCCTGTGATGGGGTCTTTGTTACATTGTTATAAAAAATTTGGGGTGACCAAGTCCAAGATGTAAGAGAAATAGGAAAAGTGGTCTGAGTACTGGGGCAGCCAAGTCAGGTGGGGTCGGTCATGTCTGGGAAGCTGCAGTTGTTCATTAACTAGAGTAAACATTGAGTAGCTCTAGCCCAACATGATGAGTTTACCCCTCATTTTGGCAGTTTGTTGCTATCCTTTCTTTGGTCTCAGACCTTTGTTTTTGGCACATTCATAACTCCCTCTATCCCTTCCTGCAGAACTCCTTTCAGGCCTACAGTATTAACTTACCCCCTTTTATCCTCCATTCAGAGCTCTCTTTCTTTCTGGGTGGGAGAGCTGTTTAGTAACTAGGTATTAAGGATGCAGACCTGTGGTTAAAGTAAGTGTGTGAAGAACTGATAAATTTAACAAGGTCAACAGGTTATTAGATTTAAAAAAAAAGGATTTCTTAACCCAAATGAATACCTAATTGATAGATTATACACGAAAGATAGAAATTAGCCTGGCTTAAGTGCCTAGAGAACCAAATTGTCAGAAAGCCCTGGGTTTAGTTCCTTTGACACATTGTGTGTGTGTGTGTGTGTGTGTGTGTGTGTGTGTGTGTGTGTGTGTGTGTGTGTTTAAGTCCATGGGCAAATCACTTAACTCTAGAGATCTCTAAGACTATAAACTGCAGAACAGTTGGCTGCCCAGCATGGGTAGAAGAACTCCTTGTCTAGGAGTTCCCTAAGTCAATGGAAGCATAGGTCTAGATGTCTTCCCTTCCCCATCCCTAAATCCCCAAAATGGGAGAGAGATTTTAGAGGGGGAGCAGCTTCTTTTTGCCCCAGGCTGCTAACTCACCCAAGGAAGGCAGATGAACAGGTGCCAACAACTTCTAGGTGCCAACCCCACCTCTTAGGCCAAATCAAAGCTAGTGAAAAGACCATATGATGAGATTTATAAAGTGCTTATCACTATGCCTGGCATGTAGCAGGTGTTATGTAAGTGCTTATTTCCTTCCCTGTTTCTCCTCTTTAAGAGAGAGGTATAAGGAGGCAGCCAGGTGGCACAGTGGCTAGAGTGACAGGCCTGGAGTCAGAAGACTCATCTTCCTGCATTCAAATCTGGACTCAGACACTTAGTATCTGTGTCCCTCGGCAAATCACTTAAACCTGCTTGCCTCAGTTTCCTCATCTGTACAATGAGCTGGAGAAGAAAATGGCAAATCACTCCAGTATCTCTGCTAAGAAAACCCCAAATAGGATCACGAAGAATTGGAAATGACTGAACAACAACAAAAAGAAGAAATTGAGGTTTATGAATATTTTGCTTCCAAAGAAGTATATAAAATTTAATAAGGTAGTATCAACATTGACCTGTTTACCATTTTCTTTTCTTCTGGGCATTGAAAAATTTGTTATTGATGCTTTTTTTCTCTCATATCTATCACTTTCCACTAATCTACCACCATCATTCCTCTTCTCCCAACTCAGAGAACATTATGGGGATTCATACGGTAACATGATCATTGTAAAATATTCCAGCTTTTAGAGTAGTTACGATACTCTGTAAGGACTTCAATAGCAGAATGCAAGCTGGGAGCTTTGTGGTGCTGGCTGAGATTCCAAATCCTGGAGACAGAATTTCTCAGTCTACATTTTGTAGTCTTTTAATTGCATTCTCAATATCTTCAGATTTTAATGGGAAATTGTATCCAAATACAGGGGATAAAAATATATCCAAGGATTCATCGATGAATACTGCTGTCAATTGTAATTGTCAATACACAGAGACATTTCAATAACTGCTTTATTATATGCTCAGAGCAGAGTCTCAGGCTACACAAAAACCAATTTCGAAATGAGTAACATTTCTCTAAGTCTTATATAGGACAAATCATGATGGATATATTATAAATTTATAGAGGGAAGGTAAAAATTTATACATCAAAGAATGGCTAGCAAAAGGGAAAGATAGACATCAGGTAAGTTAACAAACTGAGCAGCAAATACTGGAGCTAAAGCTAAGGTCTCAAGCTGGAATTTTGAAAACAAAGCAAGAACTGACCAGATAATGTCAGGGCTGTAATTGATGTCTGAACTTAATTAAGTAGGTATAATAAAGCTCAGCCAGAAATTCTTCTATCGGTAACCTGAGCCAAAGTTTCACATGTCAGCTAAATTCTGCAGGCTGCAGGCTGCAGCCTGTTCTGTGATTGACTGTCTCAGGCAAAATAACGGCTGTGTTAAAATTGTCTTAGGACGGTAGCAGCTTTGGGGAAACTGCTTCCTCTTCCTACTAGTGATGGGTGTTTGGATATCAGCCATCAATGTGACATCTGTTGTGAAAGGCAAAAACTCAAGCCGATACTTCTTAGCAGTGGAATGTTTTTCTCTCTTGTATGAAATAGAATGTTACGTTGGGTCAGGTCAGAACTCATCATTCTTGTACCAAAGTTGTCACAAATTGCTACAATTAGAAATAGTTGTTTTTCATAAAAACTTTACAAGGCAATAGAACAGGATCAAAGTAAGCTTCTAAGTATTCAGATATGTAATATTTTGGAGTTGGTTCTGAGAGGAGTCATCAGATCAGGGATGGACTAGTTTCCTGGATTATTTTGCTTTTAACTGCTATCATTAGTTTGTATTCATTACAATCTAGCCTCATAAACATTTGTAACTAGTTTTCCATTTCCTGGCTTTAAATCCTCTCTTAGCAATATGTAGTGCAGTCAAAAAGCTCCAGATTTGAAGTCAAAAGACTTGAGTTCGAGTCTTAGCTCTGATGCTTACTACCTTACTTACCTTTGGTAACTCAGTCTGTCTATGCCTCACCTCATTTTCAAAATGAGGAGCTTAGACCATGTGATGGTGGTGATTTTGGTGATGATAACTGCTTTAATGCTTTAAGTTTTACAAAATCCTTTACATCCATGATCTCACTGGATCTTCCTAAGAAGCCTTTGAGGAACATAGTGTCATTTGTTTGAAGAGGACCATTTAACATCAAGGGTGATGTCCTACCCTTAGTGTGAATTGGATTGAAGTGAGGCAGAGTGGCATGAAGTCATCAGCTTCACTTTCACTTCCAGAGTCATAGAAGTCCAGTGGCAAGACAACTATTATTTTCCCCATTAAACAGATGAAGATACTGAGGCTCAGAGAATGACTTGCCTAAGGTTACACAGCTAATGTTTGAGGCAAGATTCCAACCCAGGCTTCCTATCTTCAAGTCTATCCACTACACCATGCTTCCTCTCCATAGATTATGTCTAAGGTCTTTTTTTAGCAAGACATTTTATGATGTTCTGTGGCTCCAGGTGTTTGATTTTGAACTCACAAAAGAAGACATGGATGCCCTCCTTAGCCTGAATAAGAATCTTCGATTGGCTGCATTTCCTAAGTAAGTTTAGCTTCCCTTCCTTCTGCTTTAAACAGTGCCTGTTCTGCTCATGATAATCATTGCACATGATTTCTTGTAGCGGGGAGGAGGATATTAATGGTTTCGTTGCTACAACAAAAGCCATTTAAATTGAGGATCAGCTTTGAAATGCTTCAAAGATGACAGCTCTTACCCTAGATCCTAAATGCCTGATGTCAGGCAAGGTAATTCATTGGAATTTTGCATGCTACTACGTACTCCAACTGCTTTTCTATTTTCAGAGAGTAAAATACTAGGGACGAGACGTGGGGCATTTCCTGCCCATTTTTCATTTTACAAAGATAATAGCATTCTTTGCACTGTTGCATTTTAACCAACAAGGGACAATTTTCTTCTGATCTTCCTAAATGTCTGAATTTTTTGTTATCCTCCCCTGTAATATCCACCTCTCTCTTGCCTCCTAGTTTTCAAAAGGTGATCAGATCCCTGGGATGCTTTCCCTCCTTTCCTCAGTATCTTAGAACTCCTATATCCCTTCTAGGTTCAGTTCAATTGTAACATCCTTCAAAAAACCTTTCCTAATTCCCCTCAGGTGTTAATACGCCCCTCCTCAAATGTCTGTATGGGTATATACTGTGCATGTTTTATCACTCTAGTTGAGTTGTGAGACTGGAGAGTTCTGTATTTTTCCATGGGGGCAGAAATTCTCTCTTTTGTTTCCATAACCTCTCACACAGTGTCTGGCACCTAGTCAACACTTAGTGAATCATTATTCATTTATTTGCCAGAAACTCTCCTGCCTATTTTCTAAACATGCAGCTCAGAAATGTATATTTACTGTGCCAGTATAGATGTGGCATGGAGTGGGGTTAAACATGTGTTTATAGCTATTGAAAAGCCATGAGTTCTTGTCCATTTGAAAAGTTAAGAGTGTTTTAGAGCAAGTCCAAAGCAATATTCCTTCAGGTTATCCTTTCAGGTTTTGGAACTGTCTTGGAGGGTGGTGGTGGTGGGGATAGCATCAACAGGTTTTTCTGATAATCCATAATATCCTATTCTGGGGTGAAAATGTCACAGCAGAGACAGTTACTAGTTCCATCCAGAGTCAAGAATCATGGGATACACCCTAACCCAATCCTGAGGTAGGATTCAGCCATCATGCTTTAGTGGTGGATGGTCTTGACAGATCAGTCAGCATCAGATAGAAAGGTAGGTGTGTACCACTCTCCCTCCCGGTCAAGGTGGTCCTGCCTACATATCTTTTCTCGAGGGTAAAATCAAGGCAGGAAACTATGGTAGGGTTGGAACAATTGACTACATTTGGTCCAGAACTTGAGGACTAAGGTAGGAACTTAATTTACATCAGGAACAGATTGAGAGACCAAGGACAAAAATCTGGGTCAACTGTGTGCACAGATTTAGTAGGTGTTGGAGAAGTAACTCACTTGTAAATTTACTTAGTTTGATTTAAAAGAGTCCAAGGAAGAGTCACTGATAAAAGTCAGAGCTGATCACAAAATGATTGATTGTATTTCTTGTTTTCTGGATATTCTCCATGTTACCCAGTTTAGGCACATCATATACTTGTTTGGGACACAGAGGATTTCTTTCAGGAAGAATCTCTGATTTCATCAGCATGGAGAATTCTTGGCATGGAAACTTCCTGTACCAAAGAAAAAAATTATTAACATTTTTTGTTTTTATATAGCCTCCATTTTTCGATATTTCCATCTCCACTTTCCACCAAAGAGTTATCTCATAACAAAAATTTATAAAAGAGAAAACAGTTTAGCAGAGGCAATGTATAGAAAAAGTCTGATATCTGCAGTGTTCTTTAGCCCCCACTTCTGCAAAGAAAAGAGGAAATTATCTTGTCATAACTCTTCTTTGGGACCAAGTGTGGTCATTATAATTTTGTCTAGCTTCAATTATTCTTGTTTTTCCATTTATACCCTTGTACTCACTGTATATGTTATCTCCCCAGTCAATGAGCATCTACTGTGTTTCCAGTTTATTGCTATTACAAAAAGTGCCGCTATACCTATTTTGGCATATATAAAGCCTTTCTTTGTGTGACTGACTCCTTTGAGAGGCGGTGGTATATGCATAGCAATGGGAATTGATGGGAACTATCTGTTTTTTTTTTAAATCATTCCAAATTGCTTTACAGAAGGGTTGGACCAATTTGTAGCCCTAAATACTATGCATTAGTATAACCCTTTTACCACCACCCTCACAACATCGAGTCTTCTAATTTTTTGTCATCTTTGCCAGTGTGCTAGCGGTGAGGGTGAAACCTCAGAGTTTTCATTTTGCTTATTATTAGTGATTTGGATTGTTCTTTCATATCATAGTTTGCAATTCTTCTCTTTGGAAATATTCTTTCCCCATTTATACAGCAGGCATTGGCTTTTGTCTTTGGTTATCTAGGTATCTTGGATATCAAATCCTTATCAGAAATAGTTGCAAAGTTTTTTCCTAGTCACTTCCATTCTTATCCTAATTATCTTAATTTTTTTAATCTAAAAACTTTTGATTTTCATGCAATAAAAATTATCTGTGATCTCCTGTATCTCTGGTTGCGGAGCCTGGGATCTGCTTATTTGACTTAATAAAGAAATGAATATTGAAGAATTGCCCAAAGAGGTTGAGTAATTTGGCCTGAGTCACTTAGTAGTGTCTGAGGCAGCACTTGCATATCTTCTTCACTCCAAACTGGTACTTTACCTGCCATATGCCATGCTGCATCTTAGCCTTTTTGTAAGCTTTTTGTACTTTAAAAACTTTTTAAAGAGCTTTCTAGTGGTGAAATTATTAATATTTATATTTAACTATTGGAAACATACCCCATATAAGATTTTATCATCACAGAAGTAGTTTCACAAAGCAATCGGTAATAAATTATAATGACGCTCCACTGCGGCATTATTCAGCTCATTGCCAATTTTATAGCAGTGTTTATCTGGAACTAGCTCTCCCAGCAGCATCAGTGTTGTGGTCTTGCAGAACCAATGAATGACAACAGTGAAAATAACAACAAACCTTTCTTAGGTCAAGAGTGTTTATCCATAACCCAGAAAGGTGTGCCAAGGGGTGCTTTGTAATCATCTATATCATGCTCTGCAAGCTATCACGTGGAATTAGGATCTTAATAAATGTTTTTCATATAATGATTAGGATTGATTAAAATGCTTTAAGAGGCAGTGTGGTGTAGTGGATAGAGAGAAGATGTGAAAGCCAGGAAAACCTGGCTGGCTCTGACAAATACCAGTTGTGTGACCTGGGGCAAGTCACTTAATCTTGGAGGGGCTGAGGCAAGGAAGAGTGTAAGGTGAGAGGCAAACTAGGGCCTGCCGACCAAAACTGGCCTCCCATCTATTTTTGCTTGGCCTGAATTAATAAAGTTTTTTACATTATCAAACTGTTTTATAAAATAGGCAGGGGAGCCCTGCTCTAAGCAGCTTTCTAAGACTCTAAATTACAGAGAAGGTGCTGGGTAGAGGGGGTTTCCTCACCTGGAGATTCACTATATCAGTGAAATCACTAGTCCTCTCCTTTGGGCCCTCCTCCCTACCTCCTGCAACACCTGCAATATTAACTCCTGTGCAAGCCACTAAGTGGGGTTAAGATTAGCTTTATGCCAACAAGAAGAAACAATACATGTTATTCAGTTCAAATGTTTTTTTGTTAAATTTATACAAGGGTTTTTTTTCTCTCTCTTTTATAGTGCTAAAAATCACAAAGACTATCCTTTCCATATCAAATACTGAGGATGGTCTGGACTGGCCTTCATGCTTTGCCCTTCCCATTTGAGTACAAAGACATCACTCTTAACCTCTAGAAAACTTTCTCTACTACCCCAGCCCTAGAAAGTGTTTTGTGGTTAAAAAAAATGTATATAAGAGCAACTTTGATGGAGAAACATAATGATTTGGAGGGTGGCCAGAATTTCCATTTTTTACAAAGTCCCCAGTACTGTCTAAGACACTGAAGACAGGGTACTGAAGGATTTTAGAATACTGACCTGCAAATTGCCAATGTCAGCCTGTGTGCTATGGTGCCTAAATTTACCTTATCCAATTAATTCACTGGAGAAATGCATGACTCTTAGTAAAGTAATGGTGAGTGAACTAATGAGGGTGCAATTTTATTATGGTGGTTTAGTGCCATATTTATCAGACTTTGATGTATGTATGTGTTACAAGTGTTGTTTCCTGGGGAATTTCTCAGCCAAGAGGGAATGTTTTTTCCAGCCAGATAACTACGGCAGGTTTTATTTTACCTGGAAGGAAATGTTGAGGTCTAGGGGTATCAGGACCCCAAAATTCAAGGGCAAGCGATACAGGTCCTGCCTCAAATGAATTCAACTGAAGCCTTCTTTCAGCCAAGGACAAGGTTTATTAGAACACGGTTGGGGTGGGCGAGATTTTAAGAATCGCACTATTGTGACACTTGTATTGACAAGCAGGGCAGACTGAATCTGAGCATCGGCCAGATTCTTAAGGAGTATGAGCACTTTAATGGAGGCAAGATGGATCTTATATACAGACGTGATCTAAGAGTGGCCAAGTAGTCTGGGGTGCCTGGGAGGTAACAGAGCAGGCCTGGGGAAGGGCTAGGTGCCATAAGTGAACGCCAGGGAGGGATCATGTGGAAGGGGTACTAGATGGAATTGAAGAGTGGTGGTCTAGGGCGAGAGCCAGGTGCAGATAATGAGGGCCACAAAGAAAGGGCAGGTAAAAGGATTATACTGAAATGAGCCTCAAGTGAATGCCAGGGCCATCTGGGAGAGTTCAGGGGAAGTTGGGGGTAGGGGAAGAAAGGGTTTCCTGGGGCTCTTATCCCATCAGAAGTAAATCCTTTAGTTGACTTGGTGGTAATTCTGAGTCACTGGATGAAAATGAGGGAGAGTCTTTATTTAGCCACTGTGGAAGAGGGGGACAGCTACTTCACAGAGACTTCTCAGGGGGCAAGGATTTTGTATCATTGCCCCAAAATGGCTTTTGAGGAGTTTTTGGCAAGTGGGCCAGAGAATGCTGAGTGGGTAGAGGTTGAGGGAGAACATCAGTATCGGGTTTATGAAAGAGACTTAAGGCCTCTTAGCCAGTTTAATACAAATGACATTGGTGCCTGATGTAGAATGATTGACTGTACAAGAAATGTCCAGGCTGTAACTCTGATGTTCTTGGCATGTTCCTGCTTGTCATCACCACCTCACATCAGAAGAAATCTGGGACCATATTGGAGATCTCATCAACTCAGTTCATCATCACCATGTTGCATTCCTACCATGAATTGCAAAAATTTTGCATCATCTGCCACATGAGATTTGTCCTTCTGAAGGAGGGAGGAAAGGTTGAGAATTTCTGGCTTCTTTCCTTTTCCACATTTTTGTTTGTTTTGTTTATTTCCTTTTTCCCCTTAGCACGGGAGGACTGTCAAGTAATAGTATGAGCATTTAAATGGTAAAAAGCCCTCTACAAAAGTGTCAAACTCATGGCCCACAAAGCTCCAGATCAAAATGTAATTGGGAAAGGCATAACAAAATAAATAAAAATACAACATAATGTTAATTTGTAGTTTTCTAATTCAATGTGACTCCCAGGGATCTGTTTCTATTCAAGTTTGACACCATTTCTCTAGAAGATCCTTAGGATCTTACTATTAAACAATGGTATGTGATAGGACAAATCTGCCCACATGACCTAATCAGTCCCAGCTTCCTTGATGTAGCTTCCTGGTTATCTGTAGACATAAAAAGTCCCAGCCATGTACAAGCCTGTAACCCAGACTTGGTTAGTGCTGTAAGATTACCAGTAATTATATCATGATGACCTGCAGACCAAATGAGTTTTCAGATGGAGATGAAGGGGGCTGTGTCCAGAGAAGCTAGGTGCCCCTATATCCTTGATGCATAGTCTTGCTCTGTTGGGGCAAAGTAAACCTCCTTTATTAAACTGTGCAATGACTTCTACGTGTCTCATTTTGCCTCAATATGGAACCTGAATTAGGGTGCTGCCGTTAGAGTTGCATCTCTGACACTTTCTTTTCCTATTTTAATGAACAGTTGATGTAATATTTTTTTCTTTGAGAGAATTCACTTGTAAATGCATTTGTCCTGGTTTTTCTTTTTTTTTTTTATTCCCCTTCCTTTGAATCTTCATTTATGGCCCATTCAATTTATTACAATTTCTAAATTTTGAATTATTGTCTATTTCTTATTCTCTTAATCTGAAAATTTTGTATTCCTGCATGTAAGAGTTAGCAGGATGAGTTCTGTTTCCACCAAGGTTATCTGAATAAGGAATGCAGTCAACATGCCCTGTTAGGCTAATGGCTGTGTTTCCACATTAGGGATGGGGCCAAAGAAGGGAGGTATTACATGGGGAGACAGTTCTGGAAAATAACCTGGGTGCTCCAAGGGACAAAAGTAGGACAAAGGTTAAGGGCCATCTTTACTGCCCCTGCTTATTAAGGTTTATGGATATTAACTTACATGCTGCTAAGGAAGGGTCAGTGCCATTTTGTGAACATGTGTTACCTGAGGTGGGAGGGGGGAACATATTAAGGGGAACATGTAGTAGGCATTCTGGGAAGCCTGTGAACTATGCTGACTCTCACCAATCAGAGTCAGTTAGGGGGGACTGGTGTCCAGGAACAGGTACAAAAGACTTGATGGGGTGCTTGGGTGCCTGTGCTTGGACCCCAGTTCCAAAATCATATCTCTCCCTAGCCTCAAAACACTGTCCCTAGCAGGCTCTCTCTAGCAAAATAGGACAGCATGCTCTAGCAAAACACTCATCTCTCTTCCTGATGCAGTGGCCAGCTGTACCTATAGAATTTATTAGTTTGGACTTGCTGTGTACATGCTGAACTGGCTGTGTACTGGGTCATAGAGATATTTACTACTCACTGACCTGTCATATGCATGCTATACCTAGACACATGTATACTCCCTTACATTTATCTTGTCTAACAAGACATTGATGGGAGCAACCTGGTATTCCCCAGTCAGCCCTGACTGTTAGTTGACTTAGTGATGTTTTAGGCCTAAAACACACCTCCATGTAACCCCCACCTTGGGCTACTTCCCAGTGAACTCTGGGTAAGAGAGCTGCAAAGTAGATACAAAAAGTGCAGTGTTCCTTTAAGAATTGACCACCCCTTAACCACTCCATAATCCTGCCGTGAATCACCTAATTAGCATATTTGGCACATGTTTTAGTAAAGTTTAAACTATATAAACTTCATCTGCACCCCTGTAAGGTTGTAGGTTCCCTAAGAACTCTTACCCTCTGAAAAGTGTCATAAATCTTTGCCACCTTGACTTAAAGAATGCTTGGGTCCGTGAATTCATTCCAGGCAGCCCTGACCCTCTCCAGTACTTGGGTCCTTGAGGGGTACTCCCCCTCAATTACCCTATCTGGGAACTTCAATCTTGGGGTTCCTGGACTTCATCCCTCACTCTCAACAGACCCACTCTTGCTTCTCTAGGGTGTAGGGGAGCTCATCTTGGGTCCCACACCCACCATGCAGGATGTATTAAAGTTCCAACTGCTTCACTCATCCTAAGTCTGCCTAATTTACCGCACTTATTTGGGCTTGAGGGGTTATTTCTCACATTGAATATATTCATATATTTCATTTAGTGTGTAAATTTTAATGACATAATTAGTCAAAATAATTTCTAATAATAACCTTTATTCTTCATTTGTTGTTAAGTCTTCCTTTTTGTTTTGATACTGGCAATTTGGTTTGCTGCTTTCTTTTTTCTAGCCACACTCCTAATGGTTTATCTTTTTTTTTTTTTGAAGTTTTAAAAATCTGTTCATTGTCTTATTTATTAATTCAGGGATTTTCTGCTTCCAATTCTGTTAGTTGCCTCTTTGGTTTTTCTATTTTGGTGTGTGATTGGAGTTTTAAAATTTGTTCCATTTCTGGTTGTTTTTCTTGCCAAATTTATCAAGCTGTTCTTCTTTTGTTGATAGGAGATGTTTTTCTCTTAAGGTCTGTTTTGCATGCATACCAAAATTGTGGATATGTTGTCTCATCATTTTCTTTGATGAAATTCTCTAGTTGTTCTCTGTTTTACTCTTGACTAACCAATTCTTTAAGATTAAATTATTTAGTTTCCAATTGATTTTTGATCCTTTCTTCAACACCATTTATTTGAATATAAATGTTCAGGAAGTGCCAGGGTGTTTAATTAAAAAAATAGCCCAAGGTGAGGATGTTAGAAGCCTTTGGGGAGTAGTTGTGGACATAAGACAATAGCGTGGTGCCACAATGATCAGACTAGGGCAAGCCAGGACTCTTGGGCTTTGAGGTGCCTAAAATTATGTCCTGAGGCGCCATAAAGGGAGGGGAGGAATGCGGCTGAAGATGCAGCACTTTGAATCCAGAGTTAAGAGGGGCATAACCCCAAGAGTAGAAGGACAATGGAAAAATCCAGGAGACCCAGGGTAGACCAAGCAGGGTAAAAAAAATCACCTTACCCACAAGGTAATCAGGGGGCCGAGTCTGGCCATAGCACAAAGCCACCTTTAAGGAACTTTATCTGAAGAAATGAGTAAATTAAAGCAAACACTAACTGGTATCAACAATTATTGTACACCTAGAAATTCAAAAAAGGAAAAACTATTAGACGCAAAGGGGGAAAAATGGAATTTCCACAAGGACTACATGAATACTTAAGATATATAAAGCGAGAGATAAAAAGGGAAATGAAATCTCTGAAGGAAGAAACTGGCAGGCAAATAAGCAGTTTAACTTGTCCAACACTTGGATTGGTAGGCAAATAAGTAGTTTAACTTGTCCAACACGTGTCCAAGAAATGGACTTTGGGTGGCACTACAAACAAGATGGAGGACTTTTCTCCATTCCTCATAATTCCAAATAAGAATTATGCAAAAGAGGTAAAGTAATTTCAGCTGTCTGCACAGGCTAAGACAACCAAGAACCTTAATGAAATAACAATCTGAAATAACAGAGAAAGCTAATTTCTAATGAATTCTCAGCATTAATAGGGGAAGATAAAACACAATGGGGAGATGAAAATTGGGGAGGAGGGCAGTGAGTTAAGCTGGGAGTAAATATGCTTAGGGCCTCTAATGAAATATCAATTCTATCTTAGGAGTGAAAACCTTGAGGGAAGATCCATGAGAAAAGAGTTTGAGATGGGCAAGGTCAAGAGGTGGAGTGATCCAGAGGGTGAGTTGAACTGGGAATGAAGTGAGCATGGCTGGGGTCAGTCACTCAGTCCACAAGCATCATTAAGCTCCTTCCCTGTGCCAGGCACTGTGCTAAGAGCTGATGATACAAAGGAAGGCAAAAAAACAAAACCCCAAAACAAGAAACCCAACCCCCAAAACTAGTCCCTTCTCTCAGGGGAGCTCACAGTGCAACAACATGCCATAACTATCAACAAACAAGATCTATCTATCTATCTATCTATCTCTCTAGATATATATATAGAGATAGATAGATATAGTAGAAGTTGGAGATAATTTCAGATAAAAGGCACTGAAATTAAGGACTGGGAGAAGCTTTTTATAGAAAGAGAGACTTTAGCTGAAACTTCAAGGAAGCCAGGAGATGGGAGATAGGGAGAGAATTCTAGGCTAGGTAGACAGCCAGTGAAAATGCCTGGAAGGAGTTAGGAGATGGAATTTTGTGTGCAAGGAATAGAAAGGAGACCAGTGTCATAGGTTTGAAGAGTAGGTGGGGTGGGGGTAGAGTTATGTGTAAGAAGACTAGAAAGGTCAGAAGAGCCCAGATTATGAAGGGTTTTGAATGCCAAATAGAGGATTTTATATTAGATCTTAGAGGTGACAGGGAGCTATTGGAGTTGATTGGAGGAGTGATATGGCAAGATATGCATTTTAGGAAGATCATTTTGATTGCTGTGTAGAAAATGGATTGAAGGAGGAAGAGACTTGAGGCAGGGTGGTAAACCAGAAGCTATTGCAATAGTCCAGGCATGAGGTGATGAGGGCTTGCACAGGGGGTGGCATTATCAGAGGTGAGAGGGGCCATATAGTTAAGAGTATACTGTATGTTTAGAAAACAAAATTGACAGGCCTTGGCAACAGATTTTTATGAGGAGGGAGAAGGTGAAGGGTCAAGGATGACACCTAGTTTGCAAGCCTGGGTAACTGGGAGGATGGGGGTACGCTTGAGAGTAATAGGGAAGTTAGGAAGAGGGCAAGGGTTGAGGGGAAAGATAATGAATTCAGTTTTGTGGTCTCACTTGACTTGGTGATCCCAGATAGGCCCAATCAGGAGAGCACGCCCTAGGGTGGAGGCATCTTGGGTTACGCAAGTCTGCTGATGAGGAGATGGCCAACTCCAGAGAGTAATCTAGCTGGGAGGTACAGAGACACATTTTTAGACGTGACTACTGTGGGAATTCATTTTGCTAGATAACACTTATTTATTATAAGATTTTTTTCTTTTTCTCTCTGTTTTAAATTTGGCAATAGAAGGGAGGGAAAGAGATTAGCAATGATGTAAAAAGAGAGAGCACCCTTGTAACAGTTTAAAACATGAAAAAGAAAAAAGAAGTTCAGAAGGAAGCACAGCCAAAGAGGGTAATTTTGAAAGTACTGTATAGAATTTATTATATGAATTTTAAAAAAGTTCTATGCTATGGAGATTCATGGTTTCATATAGAATCCTTCTTTTTGTTTTCTGCTATGTGAAAGGAAGGAAGGAAACATTTATTAAGTGCCTACTATGTGCCAGGCACTGTGCTAAGCACTTTTCAAATATTATCTCATTTGATCCTCACAACACCCCTGGGAAGTAGGTGCTATTATTATTCCCATTTTATAGTTGAGGAAATTGAGACAGAGATTAATTGACTTGCCTGAGTCACTCAGCTAGTCTGGATTTGAACTCAGGTCTTCCTGACTTCAGACCCTCAACTTTATCCACTGTTTGGAAATACTCTTTTTTTGTGTCTAAGTTCAGAATTTTTTTAAAGCACTCAGTTTGTCTTTAAGGCAGTGGGGAGGGATTTAGTTATTGAGACTGAAAGTTATATTTTTGGTCTAAAACTAGGGATAATCAAATCAGAAAGAAAATGATAAAACAATAACATTCGTGCAATAATTTCAAATCAAATGTTAGCAAAAAGGCTACAGCAACATATGAAAAATATTATAAACTATGACCAGGTTGGATTTATATCACAAATGCAGGGATGATTCAATATTGAGAAAACTAAGAATAGGATAGACCATATTAATAGCAACAAAATTTAAAAGTCACCTGATCATATCAATAGATGCTGAAAAACTTTTGATAAAATTCAACATTAATTTCTTTTAAGAGAACTGGAAAGCATAGGAATATATAAATCTTTCCTTAATATGGTAAGTAGTGATATCAATATAATAAAATTGATAATATGCTAAGAAGTACAAACAAGTAAAACCAAGAGTCAGCATGACCTTTGATGAGAAGAAACTGGATGCCTTTCCATTAAGATCAGGGGTAATTCTCCCTCCCTCTCTCTTCTCCCTCCTCCCCAACATGGCAAGCAATGTGATATAGGCTATACATGTTATTTCCACATTAGTCATGCTGTGAAAGAAGAATCAGAACAAAAGGGAAACACTACGAGATAGAAAAAAGAGACAAAAATAGTATGTTTCAATCTGCATTCAGACTCCATAATTCTTTTCTCTGGATGTGGAGAGCATTTTCCATTATGGGTCTTTTGGAATTGTCTTGAATCATTGTGTCAAAAGCTATCAAAGTTGATCACTACACAATGTTGATGTTACTGTGTACAATGCTCTACTGGTTCCACTCACTTCACTCAGCCTCAGTTCATGTAAGTCTTTCCAAGTTTTCTCTGAAATCTCCCTGCTTGTCATTTCTTATAGCACAAGAGTATTCCATTACTGCATAGCACATACTTGTTCAGCCATTCCCCAATTGATGGGCATCCCCTCAATTTCCAATTCTATGCCACTACCAAAAAAGCTGCTGTACTTTTGTACATGTAGGTCTTTTCCTCTTTTTTATGATCTCTTTGGGATATAGACCTAGTAGTGGCATTGCTGGACAGTTTTATACCCTTTGAGCAAAGTTCCAAATTCCTTTCCAGAAAGGTTGGGTCAGTTCACAACTGCAGCAACAATGCATTAATGTCCCAATTTTCCCATATCTTCTCTAACACTGATAATTTTCCTTTTTTGTCCTATTAGCCAATCTTACAGGCATGAGGTGGAACCTCAGAGTTGTTTTAATTTGCATAAAATACTTTCCTTTTAAGTAATTTTGTGGAAAGTTTAAAATACCCGGGAGTTTAGCTACCAAGACATACAGAACTATGTGAATATAACTACAAAACAATCTTTATGAAAATCAAGTAGACCTAGGAAATTGGAGAAATATTAATTGTCCAGGTAGTCTGAATCAATATAATAAAAATGATAATTTACGTATCCAATGCTATACCAATCAAACAACTGAAGTATTATTTTTTAAATTAAATTAAGATTTAAAAATTTTTAGTTTGCAACACTCAGTTCTGCATGTTTTTGAGCTCCAGATTTTCTTCCTCCCCGTCTGCCCTTCCCCACAAGACAGCATGGTATCCAATATAACTTCTACATATACCTTCGCATTAAACTTATTTTCATGATAGTCAAGTTGTAAAGAAGAATTATGACCAATGGAATGAATCATGAGGAAGAAGAAACAAAACCCAAGAATTATTTTAAAGAGCTAGAAAGAATAACAATGAAATTCATCTAGAGCAGGGGTTTGTAACCTTTGTTGCCATCACGAACCCCTTTGGTAATACCTGTGGACTTTTTCTCAAAATAATGTTTTTAAATGAATAAAATAGAATACGTAGGATTACAAAAGAAATGAATTATATTCAAATAAATATGTAATTTTTCCCATCCAAGTTCATAGACTCATTGAAAACTAAAGACATCTTGGGGTCCATGTATTGAGGTTTAGACCTCCTAATCTGAAGTAACAAAGGTCAAGAATCTCAAAAGGGGAGGAAGGAAAGGGGCCTAGCAGTAGCCCATCTCAAACTTTAGGAACAATTTCAAACTAACAGCCATATGGGAAATGCTCCAAATCGCTAATAATTAGAGAACTGCAAATTAAAGTACCTTTGAAATTCTATCTGTTGAAATTCTACATATTAGAATGACCAAAGATAACAAAAAAGGAAAATAATAAATGTTGAAGGGGATGCCTTACAGGCCTGAGCCTGAATCTTAAAATTACAAGCATATGCCTACAATTGGTTATGTAATTAAGCATACCACCCAAGGGACAGCTAGGTGGTCCAGTGGATAGAGTCATTTCACTGCCATTTCACCTCTATCTCAACTCTGTGGACAACTCCATCAAGGCCCTATCTCCTGGCAAAGCAGGACATGGCTTGGGGCTCTGCCAGTCAACCACTGCAGTATCTTTCCCAAGAAAACCCCAAATGGGGTCGTAGAGAGTTGGATAGGAATGAAATCACTCAACAACACCACAGGACCCAAACCAATATCATGGGAATATGCATATTCCAATGCATAATATGAATAATCTCAGGACAACATTATTTGTGGAATTTTAGTAGCCATTGAACAGCAGACTTTAAAAAAAATACCATTTGTGATATAAATTCTGTAAATCAACCCAATAGAGAAAAATGCTCATCACAAACTAAATCAATGTAAAAGAAAACAAATTAGAAACTAGATTTTAAAAAATCAGTGGAAGTGTTTAAAAAATATGCACCAAACATTATAAAATGAAAGAAAAATTTCCAAAAATATTAAGAAATGCTGAGCTGAATTCAGCTCAAAACTCAAAAGCATCAAAGGTACAGGAAAAAAATAATTTTCACTGATAACATTACAATGACTAGAAAAATAGATAAATCCATTTAAAAGCACACATAACTGAAAAAAAAATTAATTCCTTTTTACCGAGGAGATTGTGGCAAGCAAGGCAGATCGAACTATCAGTACACGTGCCTGGAGAACTTTCTGCTACAAAGGCAGTTTCACTTTCCTCTGGGTGCATTACCTCCTTTCAAACTCAGTGTGTGTATTGCCTTCCAGGAGAAAGGGACAAAAAGACCGCACATAACCAGCTCACCTACTTAGCTTTTCTCTCCCTTCCCCCTTCCCATCACTCCTCCCTCTTCGTGATCTCTTCCTCTCCACCCTCTTCTTCCCCCTGCTGTGTTTCTCCCCTTCCTCCTCGGTCCTCCCACTCAGACCCCACCATCCTTTAGGAATAACTACCAAAAAAGGGATGATAATCAGATTGAGAGTCAAATGGAGACATTATTTACGCAAACACTTCAATGCACCTACATTTCTAGGGAAGGGTTAATGAGGTGATTCGTGACTTGCTGTTCCCTCCACCCCAAGCCACTCCCTCTGGGCTTGGTTGGGCAATAGAGTATAAACATAAATAGCCAATGCTTCAGTTAATTAGACTTTGCCACGGTGTGGGAGTTTTCTGACTGCGCAGAACTGACGTGACCTGTGAGGTGAAAAGAAATGGCTCTTTCCAGATCTCACAGAGTGACAATGAACGATGGGAATACCATCCCGGTGCTGGGATTTGGTACCATTGGACCTAGAAGTGTAAGTATACAGAGGAGTGAGGTTGTGTGAGGGTGAGTAGAACACTGGGAGGGGAGATGAAGTCCGAATTATCCTAATTCCCTTCTCATACCACCCAGAATGGCGCTAGAGACTCTTTGAGGTAGAAATAAACAATTGCGAATCAAATGCCGGATAGTGAATTTCTGTATAAACCTGACACTGTGGTAAATGTATCACATCTCGAATTTAGCCACCACAGGCTGGCCACAGAGACCCCGGGGAGTTGTAGTTCTTCCCAGGCTGGGAAATGAGAGCTAACGTGAGATCAGCCCTCAGAAAGGAAGGAGGAAGGTTTTTCACTAAGCCCAGAGTTTGAAAAAGTACTTAGGTGTATGAGGAGACGAGATGAGCATCTGTGGCACACAGTGTCTGCTATACCTGCCTTTCGCCTCTTCGACACCTTGAGAGATGATATTTAAATGGATGAGCAGAGAGATGTGGGGCTGTGTATTATTACGCACGCTCGCTCCAGGAGCGAGAGTGCTGAGAGAAAAGCGTAGGTCCTGCCCCCTGCCTTACTTCTGCTTATTCGTGTTGTTAACAACATTCTATTAAAGAATATTTCCCAGATTTAACATTATTTTAAATATATTTATAAATTGTATAACATATAAAATATAACTTACATAAAGTTAATTTAATTTTAATTTTATTACATTCTTTTTAATATTATTTTCACCTGTGGTTGCTTGGTCCTTAAAGTTGCCGGGTGTTCTTGGATTGCGGCTTGAGGACGAAATGGAAACCATACTGGAGAGAGGGCCAGGGCAAGGCAAGGAGCTCTTTTTGTTCTGAGGCCATAAGCACAGAAGTACAAGCCTTTTCATAGTTATACTTACAATCACAAAATTATTATGAACGAGCACCATCTTTGAGGTAAAGGTGTACCACAAACAAGGGCCTTATAAGAGTAACCGGTTGCACCCTATGGACATAAACTACTTATTGAACCTGTGCACTTGTGTGGTCGTTGGAAGATGGGTGGATGGATTGTCCAGACATCTTGTGGGTGAGGAGAAGGCAAATTCATGTGCAGGAAATGCAGGGCCAGCCTTGAGGGAACCTGGATATTGACATAGTCTGAGCACTGGGGAGAAAAAGAGTGCACAGAAGGCAAAGCTGTACTTGGTGCTGTGTGTGTAAATATTACTGCTGTGTGATTATTGCAACTAGTAAAGGAGAAAGAAACAGAAAGGTAATAGTCGTGTGTGTGTGTGTGTGTGTGTGTGTGTGTGCGCGCGTGCGCGTGTGCGTGTGCATTTTGCTTAACATCTAAACACAGATGGGAGCCCGCCAAAAGGTTTCCTCTGTCCCCCTCCCTCTCTGCTTGCACATAGTGGTGTCCAGAAGGCAGGCAGTTTATTTTTTCCTTCATTCAGGGTGGCCGGGCTCTTGAAGTAGTTTGGGGTGTGTGGGGAAATAGCCCAGCTGAGGAGAGACCAAGAGCTACAGCTCTGAACCCATTCTCTCCCTAGGTGTCACTGTCTCACTGTCAGACATTCTTTGTCTGCCTCTTCCCTTTTCTGAGGTGAAATGGGGAGTTTTGGATGGGGGCAGGGATGGGGAAGGGAGTTGTTTTAGGGTGCAGTTATGATTGTTGAGGTTACATAGGGTGAAGGTCTGGACTTCTTGATTGAGCAGCTGGGAAAGGGTACAAACCCAAGCAGGGCTACCCTAACAAGAAAACAGAACGTGATATTTGGGGATCTTCAAGCTAGGAAGAACAAAATGGAATCACTTTAATATTTTCTGGTCTATTAGGTAAGACACTGCTCTTAATTTCAAGAAACCCACAACGTAAAAGAGAAATAAGACGCGAAAGCAGAAAAATATAAGTATATTATATGATAATTGCATTAGAGAGTTATACCAGAAAGAATTTTGAGAAGTTTGAAGTATAGAGTAATAACCAAATGGGAAGAGGGAGAGATGGAATAAGGGAAGGCTTTCTGGACAAAATGATATTTAAATTGAGCTTTGTGGTATGGTTTATTTTTAATACTTTTTCAGTAGCCCTTTATTCGTATTATAACTTCATTGCATTATAAGTTAATATATATTACGGACATATATAATATTTATGCTTTTCTGCATTTGTTCTTGTCTAAGATCTTATCTAAGATCTCACAGAATCTTATCTAAGATTCTATTCATGTTCTTAATTTTTCATTTATTTTTTGTTATATTTTTCTAGGGCTGATGGGGTAAATTGAAGTCTCTCGTTATTATAGTTTTATGGTTTGTTTCTCCTTGTAATCATTTAGTTTTTCCTTTGTTTTTAATCGTTGTGCCATCGATCACATATGTATTAAGTATGAAATCAATTATTGTGTTACCTTTCAGTAAAATAGTTTTCTTTTTATCTCTTTTAAATTAAGTCTATTTTTGCTATTGCCTTGACTAAAATCATAATTGTTACCCTGGCTATTTTGTGTTCAACTGAGACATAATCGATTTTGTCCCAACCCCTCATTTTAACTCTTTGTGAGTCTGTTTCGAGGATGATTCTTGTAAACAATGCATTGTTGGATTTTGTTTTCCTAACCCATTCCAACTTCTATTTTATGGATGAATTCATCCCATTCACATTCACTTTATTTTCTCATTTTAACATTTCTTTTGACCTTGTTTTAAGAACTGTGTTGTCTCCTACAGTCATTCATTTCTGTTTGGTCCATTGTGCTTTTTAGAAAGTTTGTTACTAAAGTTTTGTACCTCTTCTGTTACGCTATTGCTCTTTCACCCAGTTTTCTTCTCCATAATTCTGATTTCTTTTATAATACGTTTTTTAAACTCTTATCATTTTTAAAACAAATTAGAAGATTTCTTGCAGACAAACTTTTTTTCTTTGTAGCTTTGATTATAAAGTTTTTGTATTATTCTCTTTTGGTTTGTGCCTTTGTGATCTCTGCATGTATAAAAGTTTTTTATTTTAATTTTTGTTTAATTCATTTTTGTTTCTGAGGCCTTAGGGGTTGAGTTCCAGGTTTCCTCTACTCTGGCGGATCAGATCAAGTTGAGTACCTTTCCTTTACAAGCTCTGTTGTCTTTCTTTAGGCCTTTTTCTTCACTATGGACCCCAAAGTTTTCTCTCTTGTGGTCAGCCTTAGTTAATAGCTTTTCTTTTGAGGACAGAGAGAGAGAGAGAGAGAGAGAGAGACAGAGAGAGAGAGAGAGAGGAAGAGAGAGAGAGAGAGACCTTTTCTTTCATTCTTAGTTATTTTATGCATGCCCTCCTCTGGTGGGAGAAACCTAGTTGAAGACTTTTCCTTAAGAAGAGAGAGAAGGAGAGAGGTTAAAGTCCTTTTCTGCTACAATCTTTTTTTCTTCTTTCTATTCTCTCTTTAAAAGATAGTAATAGTGTGTATTATGTGTAGGAAAAGCTGCTGAACCTGGTGCTATATTCCCAACAACCCATAATTTTATTTCCTGAAGATCATTTTGGGATGTATAACTGTAGCAACAATGGAACTAGCAGCTGCTGTGGCTGTGTAAGATCAACAGCATCAGCACATAGGAGGGCTACTAGCACATGTTCTTTGATCTTTTCTAAGGAAAGAAATTTAAAGGAGTTAGCAATCTCACTTTAATCAAGCATACATATATCATTCACTTAGTTCGGGGGAAAAAGTCAGCACCCTGTACTTCAGAAAAAACATAAACAGAAATTACAAGCAGAAAAAAATAACATAAAGCAACAGACGGGCTTCTAACTGTCTGACCAAAGCTATACATACAAAGTTACCAGAGAGAGAGGCACCAACATCTGGGTTTTTAAAGCTGGAGGGCTCCTTAACAGCTACCCAGAATCTCCATACCAACACTCTTCCAATGAGTAAGCACCAAACAAAATGCTAACCTCAGAGTATTTGTACACTTCTTCAGGGTCAGAGCAGTTCACACTTCTCCAGGGCTTTACACCTCTTGAGGGTTTCACACCTCTCATGACCTAACTAGTAAAAGGATGTGGGCCTTCCTACAAACAAAGGCAAGACTCAATCAAAAGGGCTTGATTGCCTCAGTGCTGAGAAACACTCCAAAACAAAAGACAGCAAAAAGTCCCACTTTGCTTGCCATTACAATATCATGCACCCTAATATTACAAATAATGTTTGTTGTTGTTTAGTTGTGTCTGATTCTTTGTGAGTCCATGGACTACAGCACATGAGGACCTTCTGTCCTCCTCTCTCTCCAAGTCTGTACAAATTCCTGTCCAGCTTTAGTATTTGACTTTCCAGTGAATAGCCTGAATTAATTAATAATGACAGATTTGATCTCTTTGTTTTCTAAGGGAATCTCAAAAGTCTTCTGAGTGCCACAATTCTGTGGTGCTTAGTTTTCCTTATAGTACAACTCTCACAGCCATACGTACATAGAATATACATATAATATGCACATTACAATTCAAAGCACCACTTAACAGGCTGCTTCAAATCAAGCAAACTCTAGCAAAAGTAAAAAACAATACCTAAGAACAACATGCATGCAACACTACATATACATATAATAAAGTACTAAGTGTTATTATATATAATTCAAAAATAAGTTACATTGAACTGAGCAAGTAGCTGCAACATCCTTATTTAGCCTATTTATTGGTTGGATGGTTCTAATTCTTTTATGAGTAATTGGACTTTCCATATCCGTCCCTAAAATGGTTGTTGGCAAAAATCTCACTACCAATATTTTTGTACTTGCCCTCTTATCCTTATTAGTATGGTAGCTGAGGTTATAGGTATAAAATCCCTAACTTTAATTCTAAACTTTCTATCTTGTCCCTTTAGGTGACTCTAGAATTTTAATTTAAATGTGTAGTCATGGAGAGCAGAAGTCAAGTTAATTTTCTTTTTTTTTTTTCCAATCCATGATTAGTAGTGATTCTCTTAAGTTTATATTGTTTCATTTTCCCCCCCAATGCACAAAAAGTCTTCTCCCAAACTTTTTATCATTGAAAGCTTTTCTCCTTCTCCTTTAGGCCCTACTGACTTTGCAATGTGAATTAGTATTGCTCAGTTTTCTGGCATAGTACTCTGCTGTCTTGCAGAAGCCTGGAACTCAATATACTTAAAACAAAACATTCTATTAAACTATGGGCTGTGGGAGGAGGAAAGTCATGGAATGTAGCAGCAGATCCTCAAACTGAAATCTAAAGACATAATTCCAAGTCAGGGGTGGGGAGCGTGGGGCCTCAAGGTCACATGTGGCCTCCTAGATTCTTGGGTGTGGCCTTTTGACTGAGTCCTTGTTTCATACAACAAATTCTTTTATTAAGGGGATTTGTTCTGTGGAGTTTGGATCCAGTCAAAGGGTCACACTTGAAGACCTAGAGTGCCACATGTGGCCTTGAGATTGCAGGTTCCCCACCCATGGTCTAAGCCAAAGAATTCGGCTGACCTGGGCGGATGTGTATCTGGCAAAATGTCTAATTCTCTCTATTGCTTAATAGCCACATACTTCTTAGAATGGCCAGATGGAAAAATAAGCATCAGGATGTGAAGAAAATAAATGAAAAAAATGCAGCTGTTAATAGAAGAACTTGAATAGTACTTGGCCAAGAAAAAGACAAGCAAGGGAGAAAATGGAGGGAAGGAGAAACAATAGTTTAAGTACCATGTTATGGAAGGAGATCCATTGGACTAATGTGTCTCTATCCAGGTTGAAATTCTCTCCCTTTGAATTCCTAGGTTCCCAAAAGTGAAAGTGAGATGGCCACAAAGCTGGCTATTGAAGCGGGCTTCCGCCATATTGATGGGGCTTTCCTATATCAAAATGAAAAAGAAGTTGGGCAGGCAATCCAAGCAAAGATTGCAGATGGGACAGTGACCAGAGAGGATATATTCTACACAGGGAAGGTATGTGGGATTTTTTTCATAGTAAAAAAATGTGATAAATTATAAACAATATCCTAAGTGGAACAAAGAAGAATCCTCCCAACCAAGTCAATCTAAACAACAAAAATGAATTATGCTGCATAAGGGAAAAGATGAAGGCTAGCTAGTATTGATCAGAAATAATGGAATTTAACTTCCAGTCATTTAATTTCAAAGGTAGAGTGGCCACTCAGTTAATAAGCAACTACTTGCACAGTGATATTCATTAAAGAGGAGACATGGTCTTTGTTCTTCAGAAGCGTACATTTAAACCAGTTTTAAGCTAGTATAAAATAACTGGAAATTTAATTTTCCCAAATAGATAATTAAGAAATCACTTCAGGAACAATGAGAAAAATGAGCACCTCCAAGACAAACTGTTAAGGAGGTGTAGTGACCACATTTTCTGAATGAGCAGCTGTGAGCTTATTCCTTATTATGACATACCCAATGTAATTTTTTGGTATTCAGTGTACTTAATATTTTGAACTGACGGTTTCATAACAGTTTAAATTTAGTCTTGAAGACTAAAATTTAAATTATTCCTACTTTCAGTCAGGATTTAAGTTCCTTGACTAAACTGTGAGAAGACTGTATGGGAGCTTAGCAGATTTTATTTTTAAGTAATGGATCAAAAGTGGAGTTAATTTGGAGAAAAATAATATTCTTATTTTGGAATTTAGTGTTTGACAGACTTGTATTTTTTTTTTTAAAATTAGAAATAAATTGTCTACCAGGAAGTTAAATTTCATATTTAATGCAAAGGATACAAATCAGAAATATGTAATCAATTATTGGGCATTCTTTAAAAGCAATTTATCATTGGGAAAACATAGAACAATGCCTTAAAGACAAGACAAAAGTAGACTGGAACTTCTTTTTAAGGAAGTTTACATGAGCTTAACTGCTTCTGAACAGCAGTAATGTGCATTTAAATTTGGTAGAAATTCAGCGACATACTATTATGTAATTAAAAAGTCTCATGGACAATTTAAAGGTTTTCTCATAGTTTTGTCTTGCTATCCATACTTAACTGGATTTAGACAAGAAAAGCATTAAAATACACTTTAGCAATTTTTTTCTAGCTCGTTCTTATTCTTTTCCTTTGGTCCTCAGTGGCGGCTGATTTCTAGCATTTCAACCTTGAAACTTAAAGATGTTAGTCATTACATTAATTTGTTGGCCACAACAAACCCCTTGTTCCAATTAAATCAATTTTATTAAAGGTTTCTAAAATGAAATAGAGAGAAAAGTAAATAATAAGGGACCAAAGTAACAGCAATGTTGCTTACCATTTCCTAAAACCTCCTCCCAAACTACAGGCATAGAAAGTTGCAAGTCTAGCCTGTTGTCTGTTGTGTGCTACTAAATAATCTTTGTGTTCAATCTTAGGAAACAATGTAGTTTCACTATTAGGCACTTACCCAACAGATAAGGTGAAGGTGTAGGTGTCATATCTCAATGCCTACTTCCCTATCATCTCTGTTGACATTTGATTCTGTAGCTACAGCTTCCTTGCATAGATGGAAGAAAATCTCAATAGGTTACCAAAACACAGTTTCATGTACATTCAAAATTCTGACATTAACGTGAGTTGGGAGGATATCTCATTTTTCACTAGGTCAGGTAGGTTTTGCCCAGGGCAAGTACCCCACTCCATGACTATTTCTTCTTCTTGCCTTTCTAGCTCCAGGCTTGTCTAGTACTTCTTTTAAAACCCCCTGATTCGGAGATGTGTCCATACTGGGTGTCCATTCAGTCAGAACCTCCTTCAACAGGCAGTTCAGGACCCTCACTTTAGTGGGTAAATTTCTCTAATTCCCAAAGAGGTCCCTTTTGCTGTTTACAAAACATGTGACATCTCTTTTGAGCCTCAGAAGAACTCTTGGAGGTAGATAGAATTTATTTATTATCCCTCATTTTACAAACAAAGAAACAGGCACAGAGAGTTTAAGTGACAAGGATGAACTTCAGCTACTTCACAATTTTTCTGTAAATTGGCCATTCAGGGAACTCAGTCTGCTGTCCTATTATTGCCACTGTTACTTTGAATATTCCTTTATTCCCTTTAGCTTTGGAGTACATGCCACCGCCCAGAATTGGTCAGGCCTGCCCTGGAAGAGAGCCTGAAGACCCTCCAACTTGATTACCTTGACCTTTATATTATCCATTCTCCTATTTCTTTTAAAGTAAGTGCTAGAACCCTCTCTAGGTGTACAAAGACTTTTTGACCACATTTTCTCTTTTCTGCCTTAGCATTTTTCAGCCCTGCTTCTATAAGAAGTGAAGGAATGTTTTGTCCTTATTCAGGTTTTATCTAGAGGACTGCAGATAAATGTTGATAGGACTGGGTATCAGAGTCCTAATATTTAAAGTAGATGTCTACAAGTAAACATTTCCAAGGGTATCCTGATTTAGACTCAAGAGATGAGACTGGTCATGGTGGTGAATGCCTATGGTCTGCCTGTTGGGGAATTCTCTTGAGTTCTTGGGAGAGGCATATTGTCCTAGCAGGCTCCAATGACTGTGTGTCAAAGATAGGAGGAAAAATTTACAGGTTTATTAGAGTGCTCAGCAATCTGCTCTTGCTGACAGCAAATTCATATTTCTTTGATTTAGTATAGATTTTGTTTTTGTGACCTTCAGGATGCTTAGAGTACACAGCCACTTAGCAGCATTGTGTAGCAACTTAGGGGAGAAGAAAAGGCATTTCACAGAAAAGGCTTCGTGTATCAGTCAAAGGAGAAAAAGGGAGTATTTGGAACACAAGTGGTAGGATTTACTGTCAGAATAAAAAAAGATGTTCAACGGCACGCAATAAGGGGCAGAGAACAAAGTTTTTGACAATTGTGAACACAGTCCTTTTAGAACAAACCTCAGTATGTCTTATCTAAGGACAGGAAGAAACTACAACAGTGAGATAAGTCCATCCTGAAGCTCATACTCTCATTGCATAGAGGTCATGGACTTTCTAATGTTAGACCACCAGGAGGTTTGGGGATCTGTACATTTTTAGTCCATCAAGATGTCACATAATATTTGTGTTGCCTATTTTTCTCCACACCTGCTCCTGGGGAGGCTACAGCTGGTGGATTGCTTTAGTCAGCGATTTGTGAACTATAGTAGTGCTACTGTGTGTCCATCATTTCCAGCAAGGCCGGCACAGATCTGGGGAGCCCCCCAATTTGCCTCAGAAGGAGCAAACCTGCCTAGGTTAGAAACAGAGCAAGATTGTCTAATTAATTTATGATGTAGTCTTTTACATGTAGGCCACGTACACATTTGGAGCTTATGTTTGCGTAAGTTATAAGGTGTTGATCTAAATCTAATTTCTTCCATACTACCATCCAATTTTTGTTAAGTAGTGAGTACCTATTCCAGTAACTGGGGTCTTCTTTTTGTTGAATAGTAGAGTGTTAGATATATTTGCACCACTATGTTGTATACTTAAACTGTTACACTGTTAAATCTCTCTGTCTTTCTACTTTGATTTGCAGTAAATTTTTAAATTATTATTTTGGGTGTTTGATTTTATCATCTCTAGATTTAGTTTCTTAAATGGGGCTTTTTTTCAGGGCCAAGCAAGGGCTCTTGCTGGGCTTTTGGGTGATGTCATTTGCTCTGCTTGGTCTTGGCCTGGGTTCCTTGTGTTCTTGCAATGACCTTCATCTCCTGGAATTTGGCTCCCCATGCTCTCTGAGTTTCAGACAACTGAGTTTTCAAGGCCATCTATGGCATCTCAATACAGAGTGTTCAGATCTCCTTGGCTTTGGCCTTGGCTGTTCCGACCTAAACTCAGTGAGAGGTCTGTAGTTCTTCTATCTGTTCCTCCCCAGAGTTTTCAAGGTCTGCACCTTAGGGCATTCTCAGGCAAGTCCTCCATTCTTGCAGAACCTAGACGCAGAGTATTACAGACCACAGATGCCACATCTCTCTGGGAAGCTTTGCTTGGGAGGAGAGAAGAGGGTGTTTTTCTTGTCTCTGGGCTGCTGGATGATTTTTTGTACAGTTCTGGGGTGGGAGATTTCACATGCTATCGTTTCTCCTTAATTTCTTAATCATTTATTCAGTGTGATATGAAGTTCAGTTGTGCTAGAGCAGGTATGTGGAAGCTGGACTGACTGCATCTATTTCTGGAGGCTGTCTTCTTTTTTTTAATTTTTTTTATTTCTTTATTTAATTTTTAGTTTACAACACTCAGTTCCACAGGTTTTTGAGTTCCAAATTTTTATCCCTTCCCTCCCTTTCCCCCTCCCTCCAAGATGGCATTTAATCTGATACATGTTCTACATATACCTTCACATTTAACATATTTATACAATAGTCGAGTCGTAAAGAAGAACCATGATCAATGGAGTGAGTCATGAGAAAGAAGAAACAAAACCAAAAATAAAGATAGAGAAAAAAGGAGAGAGCACACAGTTTCCTTCAATCCTCATTCCCACTCCATAGTTCTTTATCTGGATGTAGACAGCTCTTTCCATCATGAGACCTTTGGGGCTGTCTTTGTACCTTGTATTGTTGAGAAGAGCCAAGTCTATGAAAGTTAGTCATCACAGAATCTATATGTCTGTGGTTGTGTATAATGTTCTCCTGGTTCTGCTCCTCTCACTCAGCATCATATCATGTAGTTCTTTCCAGGTTATTATACATTCTGTATCTTCCCTTTTTCTTATAGCACAATAATATTCCATTACATTCATATACCACAACTTGTTCAGCCATTCCCGAACTGATGGGAATCCCCTTGATTTCCAATTCTTTGCTACCACAAAAAGAGCTGCTATAAATATTTTGGTACATACGGGTTCCTTTCCCCCTTGTGTGATCTCTTTAGGATACAGCCCTAGAAGTGGTATTGCTGTGTCAAAGGGTATGCACATTTTTATAGCCCTTTGGGCATAGTTCCCAATTGCTCTCCAGAATGGCTGGATCTGTTCACATCTCCACCAACAATGTAACAGTGTTCCAATTTTCCCACATCTTCTCCAGAATTTATCATTTTCCTGTTTTGTCATGTTAGCCAATCTGACAGGAGAGATGTGGTACCTAAGAGTTGTTTTAATTTTCATTTCTCTGATCAATAGTGATTTAGAGCGTTTTTTCATATGCCTATAGATATCTTTAGTTTCTTCCTCTACAAACTGCCTGTTCCTATCCTTTGATCATTTCTCAATTGGGGAATGACTTGTATTCCAATAAATTTGGCTCAGTTCCCTGTATATTTTAGCTACGAGGCCTATATCAGAGACACTAGTTGCAAAGATTTTCTCCCAATTTTCTGCTTCCTGCCTAATCTTTGTTGCATTGGCTTTGTTTATACAAAACTTTTCAATTTAACATAATCAAAATTACCAATTTTGCATTTTGTAATGCTCTCTATCTCTTGTTGGGTCATGAATTCTTCCCTTTCTCATGAATCTGACAGGTAAACTATTCTTTGCTCTCCCAAATCACTTACAGTTTCAGCCATTATTCCTAAATCATGAACCCATTTTGACTTTATTTTGGTATATGGTGTAAGATATTGGTCTGTGTCCAATTTCTGCCATACCATCTTCCAATTTTCCCAGCAGTTTTTGTGAAATAGTGAGTTCTCAGCCCAGAAGCTGGATTCTATGGTTTTATCAAAGATTAGATTGCTGTAGTCATTGACTACTGGCTGCCGTCTTTTAATAGTCTTTGAAATGCAAGGGATAGGAGCAGTTAGGTGGCACAGCACCAGCCCTGGAGTAGGGAGGACCTGAATTCATATTTGAACCGATTACAAATCTGGCCTCACATGCTTACTAGATGTGTGACCTTGGGCACTGAACCCCAATTGCCTCCAAAACAGAATGCAAGGGAGGAAAGAAATTTGTGAAATGTCAACAAGTTCAAGTAGCCTTAAGAGTCTGGGTGATGGTCCAGTGCTTACATATTAAAAGGGGACCCCTCTTTGTCTATTGGTTAGTGAGGGGGAAAGAGAAGCTGTGCGTATGGGTGTTTAAAGGAGAGACCCTATGGAAAGAGAGGGCTGGGGAAGAAGGGATACATGAATCATACTCTTATTGATGTGGGGAAAGTAAAGTATAAGAACAAGGGATATAATGAACAAGAGACTTGAATGGACTAAGGAGGGACAAGAGGGAAGTGAGAGAGGGAAGAGGAATGAATATGTTAGGGGAGGGGAGAATTTCTTCAAGCACAACAAGCTATAACTATGGAAGGCTGATTAACCAGCAAATAAATAAAAGTGAATTGAAGATTTAGCAATTTGATTCTGGGCCACAGGCAACAAAACAGGAATCACTAAAAGTATCCAGCAGTGAATTGTTTCCTTTTGGTCAACCCAGAGCCTAGCTTGGGGTCTTGCACACCATAGGTGCTTAATAAATGCTTTAGGCGTGAGTGAGTGAATGGATATACATGACTACAGTTGTATAAAAAATTCTAGATTATTCCAGTTAAAGGACACATCTTTTTTATTAAGTGTCAGTGGACTGCCAAGTTAAAAAGTGTCACATGCAGATACAGAACCACGTGATTAAATTAGGCAGTTTTGCTTGTTTCAGGAAATATGCTTCTTGATTGGATTTAATTCAATATTTGTTGAGAAATGTTTTGTGTCAGAAATTATCAAAAAAGTTTTAAATACATAATAAAATGAGCGGGTTTGATTAGATGATCTCTAAGATTTTTTCCTGGTCTACATCTCTGATCCTCTGGACTTGTATTATAATTATCTATGGCCTTGATTTCTACTAGTTGATAAGCTCCTACAAGACAAGAACTATGTCACCATTTCATGTTTTATTTGTGGCATCTGGCGCAGTGCCTTATGCAATGCACAGAGTAGGTTGAATTGAATAGAATCAAAGACAAGTTTCTCTTCTCTAATTACAGCCTGGCAAAGACCTGATGCCAATGGATGAAAATAAAAAATTTATTGGTGACTCTGTGGATTTGCGTGATACTTGGGAGGTAGGTGACTTATGGAAGCAGACACCAAAAAACATGCTGTGGCTTTGAGGTAAAGTTACCCTGCCTGGAAGTGATTGTGACTGGAGAGGGAGATCCTCAGGTAGTTGGAAGTGAATTTTATCAAATGAAGAGATGCAACGCAGCTTGTCAAATGGAATATGTGCAGGGCTAGAAATCTAGACTTCTGATTTTAGCTCTGACACTGATTTGTGGATGTTGAGTGAGTCATCTCAGGTATCATTTGAAGAAGGAGGGAAGCTAGACTAAAAGATAGTGAAGTCTCTTGATTTACTCTATTATTCTATATTAATGTAAAAGGAATGAGTGTTCATTAAATGAGGATAGACAGGCTAATCAGAAAATCCAAGGAATTATGTACTTTAAATATTGTTGAAGGAGCCTCTGTTGGTGACCATGGGATCTTGGGCACCCTGAGGTGAGTTATAGAATGGGGAGGACAAGAGGAGAGTTACACTCCCAAGATTTTTCTAAACTCCAAAAATGTAAACATCTTGTCAGATTCAGATCAAGTGGAAAGAAAGCAGGACAAATTGAATAGGAATGGCAAGGGAGAGAGTAACTGGTATGCTAAGAAATATTCAAAAGTAAACACAAGAAAAAGTAGATAGTAACTAGGGTTTTTTTCTGGTGGTTCTTACTCTTTTTCTTTCTTGGCAGTGTAGATTTTGTCACCCATTTTACAGAATGAAAGACTTTTTTGATATTTCTGAGTATTTGGCTCTGGCTCCTGTGATTTTAAATTCCATTTACTGAAATAATTACTTAACTTCCAGATTTTCATGCTTTGAAAAGGCATATGAGAGTCAGGGTCATATATATAAAGTTCAGTTAATATTTTTTCTTTTAGAACTAGAAATATGCCTGGTGAAGAGCTGTCCTCTGAACCAGCCTAATACAAAAGTTAGAAGACTTGAACTCAAATCATGGTTTGGTTACTTACCACCTGTATGGTGTTTGGCAATAGCTTCTCTAGACTCTGGTTTCCTCGATCAAAAAGGGAAAAAAATGAGGAGGTTGAACTAAATTGTATCTAAAGCCCCTTCCAGGTTTGAATTCTGTGACATGCCTTCTCCTGTGTTTCTGTTTTCAAATTAAAGGAGAGCAAGTGAAAAGACCAAGGCTAGGTGATGAATGGGGGAAGGATTCTACTTGACATGTCCTCCAAAGTTCCATAGGGGTTCACAATCTCTCTCTATTCAGGCCATGGAGAAATGTAAGGATGCAGGACTCGTGAAGTCCATTGGAGTGTCCAACTTCAACCGCAGGCAATTGGAGATGATCCTGAATAAAACTGGGCTTAAACATAAACCTGTCTGCAACCAGGTAAAACAATTCTTTTTCTAGTGCAGTTTCTTTCCTATCCTTCCCCTCCCTGACAAATGAATGGAAGAACCTTAGCTCCCTGCAATTATCTTCATCAGGGTCCTAGATCTCATTTTTTGTTCTTCAAACTAATTCTTTCTACAAACATTTTCTTAGTTTTTAATAAATAAAACTTATTTCTTTGGTCCTTTAAAGCACAAAACTTTTCAGACATACAAGGTTTCATCCTATATAATCCATAAAGTCATTTGAGTCTATTTTTATTAAACAGTTGATTTTCTATTCACAATTACTCAGGTAATTAATACCTGAAAGCGCTGTTTCTTCATTTAAATAGTTTTTATTAAACCAAAGTTCTTTTAGTACTTCTTTCAGACATTAACCTATTCATCAATGGCAGTAGCTGAATCTTATATCCTTTATCAATTGATTTTAGTCTTTTCCTTAATTCAAAATTACTTTTTCTGCCCCTTTTAGCACTAATGGCTCTATGTGAAAAGGGCCTTAAATAGACATATATTTTACTAACATTCTGTGATTTGGGGTGTAGCTAGGTAATTCTCAAGTTCTTTAATTATTAAAATGCTTAATATTGTTCTTTTTGGCCTCATGCATCTTATTTTTATTAGCTGAAACCTCAGTATTTATTGTACTGCAGGTGGAATGCCATCCTTACCTGAACCAGAGCAAATTGTTGGAGTTCTGCAAGTCAAAGGATATCTTATTGGTAGCATACAGTGCTTTGGGATCCCAGAGAGAGGCTCCATGGTGAGAAAGGGGGTCTGTAATGGATTTCTTAATCACTAATAAAGACGACTGCCCAAATTTGTGTATACTTACAAATTATGCAACACTGAGCTATAGAAACAGCATTGATTATAGGATTATAATTAACTGGATTTGACTCCCATTTGACTTCTGGCACTTTGTCAGTTGCATGATCTTGAAGAAATAATTTAACCTTTCTAAGCCCTATTTCATTATATGTAAAGAGAAGATAATAACTTTTGCCCTGCCCATCTCATGGTATGATTATGAGGTTCAAATGAGATGTCTATGGAAATGCTCTGAAAAATGTAAAAAGCTAAAGGATGATAACTATCTACATGGTATTGAACTCTGCCCCATTCCCCTAACCACAGATTTTAAAATGTTTGTTTTCCCTTGCAGGATAGATCAACAGTCTCCTAACCTTCTAGAAGACCCAGTCCTGGGAGCCATTGCCAAGAAGCACAATCGGAGCCCAGCCCAGGTTGCTCTCCGATACCAGATTCAGCGAGGGGTGGTAGTCTTGGCAAAGAGCTTCAATGAAAAGCGCATAAAGGAGAACTTTCAGGTAAAGAAGCATGGGCAGAATTGGTTTAAGCAGATGCACAAACACTGGTTTTGGTGAATGGAATATTGGAGAAAATGTTGAAAAATAGAGAAGACTGAAAGCTGGTCATTAGGAAGGTGATTCCTGAAGAGTCTAGTGGACCTCACTGATTCAGTTTGGTGAAAGAAGTATGAATTTACCCACATTCTCTGCTATTCTCCAAAGATCTCCAAGAAAATTATTGTTCACTTCACTTTTCTGAGATAGTGTGTATGATGTTTATGTAATAAGCACTTTGGAATGACTGCTTTGTATTTATTCACATTATATCATACACATATATAATATAAAGAGAATAAATACACAGCAGTTAAATACATAGTAGTTTGGGAGGCAGAGCATTATCAGTTGAGGACATCAGGGAGGACTTCATATAGAAGTTGGTACTTGAGTTATACCAAAGGAAGAAAGGGATTCTGTGAGGTAGAGGTTAAGAGAGAATGCATTTCAGGCATAGGGGATAGCCAGTGCAAAGGAAAGAAGACAAGAGATGCAGTGCTGTGTGTGAGGAGCCAAGAGAAAGATAGGTCAGGGCCAGTTTGTGGAGGAGTTTATATTTTATCCCCTAGACAACAAGGATTTTATTGAATAAAGGAATGACACAGTGAGATCTGACCTTAAGGTTAATGACTTTGTCTGCAGTGAGGAAAATGGACTAAAGTGGGGAGTGACTTGAAGGAGAATGACCAATAATGTAGGTGAGAAGTGATGATGGTAGCTATCTGAGCAAACAGAAGTGATGGGATACAAGAAATGTTGAGGCAGAAACATAGAGATTTGGCAACTAATTATATTTGTGGAATGAAAGAAAGTGAGGAATTGAGGATGAACCTGGGAAACTAGGAAACTTGTGGTTCTTTCTACAGAAATTGGGAAATTTGGAATCAGTGTTGCTTTGGAGGAAATGATAATGACTTCTGTTTTGGACATATTAAATTTGAGATGTCTCAGACATTTAGTTTGAAATGTCTTCTTGGGTGATCTGATAAAAACAAACTCTGTCTCTCTTTCCCACTCTTCCTATCATTCTCCTCACCCCTCTGGCTACCTGAGAGGGCAGACCTTAAATCCAAAACATCTTTGTACTTTAAAAGTGTTTACTTTTCTGTTTTAATCAGCTGAAGCATAACAGATTCTGCTCCAGCCCCTTCCCTTTACTCTGTGTGTGTGTGTGTGTGTGTGCGCGCGCGTGCGCTTCAAATGTATTTCCTGTAAACAACACATTGTAGGGCTGTGGATTTTAATCCACTCTGCTATCTGCTTCCTTTTTATGGGTGAGTGCTGCCCATTCACATTTACAGTTGTAACTACTGTGTTTTACTTACATCCTATTTTTCCCCTGTTTATTCTTCTCATTCTTTTCATCTTGTCCCTCCTCACCAGTGTTTTGCTTCTGACCACCATTTCCGTCAATCTGCTCTCTATCTTCTGCCTTCTATCAATCTCCCTTCTTCTTTTATTCTCCTCCCCTTCTACTTCTAAATATGGTTAAGATAGATTTCTATATCCAACTGAGTGTGTATGTTATTCCGTCTGTAATCCTCTTTCACGTGAGATAATTTACCCCATTCTACCTCTCTTCCCTCTTCTCCCTCGTTTGCATACCTTATATTTGTTTTTTTAAATGACATCGCATAAAAATCAACTTATTCCTGAACCCTCTCTCTATATACACCCCTTCTAACTGGACTAATAGTAATACAGGTCTTAAAAATTACAATCATCACCTTCCCATGTAGGGATGTAAACAGTTTAACTTTATTGAATCCCTTATGTTTTTTATTATATCCTCTTTGCCTTTTTATGTTCCTCTTCAGTCTTATATTTGAAAGTCACATTTTCTGCTCAGCAATGGTCTTTTTATCAGGAATGCTTGAAAGCCTTCTATTTCATTAAATATCCATTTTTCCCCTTGAGGATAATATATTCATTTTTGCTAGGTAGGTGATTCTTGGTTGTGATCCTAGCTCCTTTGCCTTGTGGAATATCACATTCCAAGCCCTTTAATCCTTTAATGTAGGACCTGCTTGAAGTATTGAGTTTGACTGTAATATTCCCAGGAGTTTTCATTTGGAAATCTCTTTCCAAAGGCGATTGGTGGAGTCTTTAAATGTCTATTTTGCCTTCTGGTTCTAGGATATTAGGGCAGTTTTCCTTGATAATTTCTTGAAACATGATGTCCAGGATCTCTCTCTCTCTCTCTTTTTCTATCATAGTTTCAACTGTTTTCAATTATCTCCCTTGGATCTATTTTCTAGGTCAGTTGTTTTTCCAGTACCAGAACAGAGTTACCATAGTCTAAGTGGAGAGTGTGATTGATTCAGTCAGTCGAGTTGCCTATTCTGTTCTGAGGTGGTATAAGGAGATCCTACTTATTATGATGTCCTCTCTTCCTTTGCAGGTGTTTGACTTCCAGTTGACTCCAGAAGACATGAAAGTCATTGATGGCCTTAATAAAAACGTTCGTTACCTGACCCTTAATATGTGAGTTTTTCCTTTAGCATCTTACTTTCTATCTTAGAGGTCTGTGACTGCAGGGACATGGGGGAGCACTTTAAAGGAAGGAGTCCTTTTTCAAGTCCTTCACAGAGAAATTATAAATCTAAAAAGTATAATGTTTTACAATGGTCATCAAATCTCCTCTTCTTTTTCTCTGAAGTAGCACTCTGGACCTCTCCTGTGCACTTATTCTGGGTCAGGTGTTGTGTAGTCAGAGCTAATATAATAAAAATGACAATTCTACCTAAATTAATTTACTTATTCAGTGCTATACCAATCAAACTATCAAAAATTATTTTATTTTGCTAGAACAAATAATAACAGAATTCCTCTGGAAGAGCAAAAGTTCAAGAATATAAAGGGAATTAATGAAAAGAAATGCAAGGGAAGGTGGCTTAGCTGTACTAGATATAAAACTCTATCATAAGGCAGCAACCATCAAAACTTTTTGGTACTAGCTAAGAAATAGAATGGTAGGGCAGTGGAATAGGTTAGGTATGGAAGACATAGTAGTCAATGACCATAGTAACCTACTGTTTGGTAAACCCAAAGATTCCAGATTTTGAGGTAAGAACTCGCTATTTGACAAAAACTGCTTGGAAAACTAGAAAATAGTATGGAGAAACTAGGCATAGACCAACTCTTACACTGTATACTGAGATAAGGTCAACATGGGTGTATGATGTAGACATAAAGAGTGATACCATAAGCAAATTGGGAGAGCAAAGAATAGTATACCTGTCAGATCTATGGAGAAGGGAAGAATTTATGACCAAACAAGAGATACTGAACATTATGAAGTGCAAAATGGATCATTTTGGTTGCAATAAAAAGTTTTTTTTTTCCAGAAAGCCAATGTACCTAAGTTTAGAAAGGAAGCAGAAAGCTGGGAAACAATTTTTAGTCAGTTTCTCTGATAAAGGCCTCATTTCTGAAATATATAGAGAACTGATTCAAATTTATAAGAATACAAGCCATTCCCTGATTGATAAATGGTGAAAGGACATGAACAGGCAGTTTTCAGATGAAGAAATTAAAGCTATCTATAATCACATAAAATGCTCTAAATCAGGGCTTCTTAAACTTGGGGTTGGGACCCACAATTTAAGAAGCATTTCTCTAAATCACTATTGATTAGTGAAATGCTGATTAAAATCACTCTGATGTACCATCTCATACCTATTAGAAAAAAGGAAAATATAAATGTTGGAGAAAATGTGGGAAAATTGGAATTGTATTCATTGTTGGTAGAGTTGTGAATTGATCAAACCATCCTGGAGAGCAATTTGGAACTATGTCCAAAGGGTTATAAAACTGTGCATACCTTTTGATTCAGCAATACCATTACTAGATCTGCATCCCAAAGAGATCGTCAATAAGGGAAAAAATCTCCATGTATAAAAGTATTTATGGTGCCTTCCCGCTTTCAGTTATTTTCTGAATAACATTATTTGTTTGCATGGGTTTGCTCACATTAGATTGCGTGCTCTTCAAGAAAGGAGATTGTCTTTTGCTTTTCTTTATATCCTTGTTGCTTAGCACAGTGCCTCACATGTGGTAGGCATAGTCAATGGTTATTGACTGAACTTGCTGCATAGTAGAATATTTACTATGCTGTTGATTGCCCTTGGAATATCTCCTCCTTCTGATGATATACAAACAATCAGAATTTAATGGAGTTCATAGTAGAGCCTGGCCACAGTGCACCACAATACTTTTCTTACTCTAAATTCCCTCCATGCTATGAGAGCAAAGCCTATTTTATTAATTGATGTGGATAAAGGTATGCCATGGTATAGGGATTCAGGATGATTATCATCATGGGAAAATCACTGAATTTCAAGTCTTACATTTTAGCTTTGATTCCTCTTTTTGCCACTCCCAGTTTGACTCGAGGTCAAACTTCTCCTCTGTTGGCTTCAGTTTCCTAAATCAGAGCCCTGCAAATACCCCTTTTTATATGGTCCTTCTTTATGATAATAGTAGACATTTACATAATGATTCATGGTAGCAATGTCCTTTGTACCCATAGTCTCAAGCAAACCTTGCAAAAACCCTGTAAAACAAGTAGTCCAAAAAACATTATTCTCCATTTTAAAGATGAGGAAATTGAACTTCTGAGACATTAGGATAATTGCCCATAGTCATACAGCCAGTAATTGAGAGAGCCAGAACTTGGATCCAACTTTTCTGGTTCCAGAGCCAGGATCTATTATGTTTACTGATTCAATTATGTACTGACTGAGTCATGTTTGACCCTTTGTGATCCCATTTGGGGTTTTCTTGTTAAAGATACTGGAGTGATTTGCCATTTCTTTCTCTGGCTGTATTATACCACCCATTTATTTGCCTTGTGTCTCAGAAATGCCTTATTGTTTAAGGAAACTGAACAAAGACTGCTTGAACCCAAGGCAAGATGTATCTACAGCTAAGTCCTCACTCACTGTTTAGATGCATGGGCCAAAGAAAACAAACCACTAGAAAGATTGCATTTCTTAATCTGGATATTTGAGGTTTTAGGGGGAGGTAGCTTGTTGGGGTTGGTGTGTTGGAGAGATTTCTTTAATGCATAAGACTTCTACATGTATGTTTCTTCCTTTTTAGTTTCCAGGAACTTCCCAACTATCCTTTTAATGATGAATATTAATGAGGTTCTGGCTCGGAAGATTTGTGGTCCTGAGGCATTGCAATTCTCTCAAAGGCATAGCTGACATTCTGTTGATTTTTATGGAAATTAAATCCAGTGTCAAGGTTAAGCCATGCACCATAGCTAAGCTTACACCAAGGCATAGGTTTAAAATAATTGTTGTATCATAAGCCCTGCCTTTCCTGCCCCCAATAAGACAGACACAATGGTACACATTTACGTAGCATTTCAAAGTTTAACAGGTACTTTTCATGCAGTAGTGCAAGTATTATCCACTTTTTTCCAAGAAAGGTAACCTTAACTGTGAGAGGTTATATCAGAGCTAGTATGTAGTTCACAATCTTCCTCTTTTTTCAGATCTCACCGTTATTCTAAGTACTTCAACAAATATGTTGATATCCCCTCCAGCATCCTAACTACTCCATTCCTTAATTTCCTCAACTCTCATGGACAACTTCTTTACTTCACCGTCTATATAGTAGTATAGATCAGCTGTCCTAGGAATGGCAGTGCCCTTCAGTTCTCTACAATTGAATCCCAGCTACTTTCACATCCAGCATGAATGCAGTAATTTCTGTAACTCTGGGGTGGAGCAGAAAGCCAATCATATAAATACACACACACATGCACACACACACATATGATCAGAAATCAATTATTAGAAATTAAGAAAACAATCACATTCTGTGATTACACAGAAATAATGAATAGGTTATAGTTCATACAAAACCTGGAAGAACACTAGCCCCTGTAAGCCCTGAGGCTGACAAATATCCATATTTGAGGTAACACTTAAGGCAAAAATAAATCTTTGAATCTGGGATCTGTCTGTAGTAAAGAAGATGTAAATTTAATAGTGGTTATTCCAGGTGCACTTTAATGATTTTAATAATTAATGGCTAAACAAGCTATCAAATAAAAATCTATCATATTAAATGTACCAAATAAAAAGCATTCTTTAATGTAGAGCCTGTATCGATTGCATACCATCTTGGGGAAGGGGCAGGGGATGGAAGTGGAGAAAAATTAAAATTTATGAAAGTGAATGTGAAAAGTAAAAATAAATAAATAAATGTATTTAAAAATTATTTTCAAAAAAGCATTCTTTATAAAATAAACTTGTAAGCCTAACAATAAAATAACCAGTATTTTGGATTTTTAAACTTATTGCCAGTCAAATATCATCAATTTGGTCTTGTGCACTTATGAATCTTCTTACATAAAAAAATCACTTCATCTCCTATGAATTTGGCATTTTATACTGAAGAGTGGTATAGACTAATTACACTTTTAATTCTTATTCATGCAGTTTCTAAGTATATCACCTTAATTCCAAATATCATTTGTTTCTTTCATTAAGGTATAATCTACCTATAGAGGGTGAAACATTAAATGGATCACAGTATAATTTAGTTTGGATGTACAATCACAATTGTCAATTTCCCAAAGACTAATACTTGATAGCACCTCAATTTTAGAGGCTATTGTTTTAAATTAAATCCATTCCAAGGATTTACAGTGGAAGTTTCACATTCTCATCTTCTTCTTAAAATATTTCAGCATTTATAAAAATCTTTTAACTCTAATTTGGAAATTTATGGTAAAGATATTATATTTCAGATACAAATTTATTCTCTAATTAGTTTATAATGCCATAAATTTCTACAAACCAAGAAAAATATTTCTTTACTTTGCTTGTCTAACTTTATCTCTGTAACCCCCATGTGACTATTGAAATGAGAGAGAAAGTATCTTAATGTTTTTTTTTTCTTTTTAAATTCTTAAAACCTTATTTAGAGCTAAAAGTCTGAAGTGGGAGTGAATCTGTGGTTATTGAGAAGGAGAGTTTAGAATCAGATTATAGAAAACTAGGAGAACTGTTTCAAGTAGGAAACTTCATTCATCTTCCCCACCCCCTATTCGAATCTCCCTTTCTGCATTTTTTTTTTCAGCAGACTTTATTGCTCAGCTGTGTTTTCCCCTTAGAAATCTTCCAAAGTAACAGAATCTACAAATAACAGTAGGCATGACATAGCACATTTCCCTGAGAACCTCCTAGGATAGGAGAAAAAGGGGTTTCCTGCTGTTGGGGTACTAGTGTTTGGCCCATAAAACCTAACATTTTATCTGACTTATACACATTGGAGTTTCCCTCACTAACCTGGGGATATCCCAAGTGAATAGGTGTAGGTCTGATATTAGGTGAGCTGTATATCAATGTCACTCAGTCAACTAAAGTGATATTAGGACATGAGAAGACAAACACAAATATCTGATAAAAGATTGCCTCTGGGTAGGTCATATGGTTCAAGTGGTGGCCTTTGCATTTGAGTCCTGGATCACAGTGTCTCACCAGGATATCAGGGTGGCTGCCACCAGACACAGGTATCCAGTTTATTTTTAATGGCTACAGGAGGGTTGAGGGGAATACAGGGAGAGAAAGAAAAGAGAGACAGAGAGACAAAGATTGAGACAGAGTGTTAATGGCCAAATTTAGCAGATGACAGCATTGCCTCCAGAGTTCTTAGGTAATCAATCTTAGAGGACTACTCATTTCCTAGTAAGAGTGGCTAGGCTTGTTCTAAACCTACTCTGGGATTATTCTGAGTCAGGGTGTCACACAGCCTCCTACATTATATAGAGTTCAAACAAGGGAACAAATATTGCATTCCACTGGATAGTTAAGGTACCTCACTTGGTTCTCACCATACAGATTGATCCCATCTAGGTCAGTCCTGCCCTACTTTGGGCTTCTCAAATTGACCATCAGAGATCCAACTTCTGACACCAAAACTTTTTAAGTTTATTAAGTCATCTGGCAGGGGGGAGAGTTAAAAAAAATGGTTGTCTGTTCCCCCAAGTCTCTTTTTTTTGTGCCTCCTTTTTTCATTTGGCCAATTCTACTTTTTTAAAAATTTATTTAATATATTTAGTTTTCAGCATTGATTTTCACAAAAGTTTGAATTATAATTTTTTCCCCATTTCTACCCTCCCCCCACTCCAAGATGGCATATATTGTGGTTGCCCCGTTCCCCAGTCAGCCCTCCCATCTGTCACCCCACTCCCCTCCCATCCCCCTTTCCCTTCTTCTCTTGTAGGGCAAGATAAATTTCTATGCCCCATTTCCTGTGTATCTTATTTCCTAGTGGCATGAAAAAACTTTTTTTTGTTGTTGTTGTTTTTGAACATCTGTTTTTAAAACTTTGAGTTCCAAATTCTCTCCCCTCTTCCCTCCCCACTGTATTGGCAACCAAAAATGGGCTCCTTAGCACTTAGTCAACAAGTGCCCTTAACTAGTTTGGTTTTTTCCCCTGAACTGAATGCTGTTTGTATGTTGGACTTGTCGGCCCCTTCACCTTGCTTCCCTTGCTTAAGCTGATGGAAAGAACCTGTGCTTTCCTGGTCAACCCCTTCACCTTGCTTAAGCAGACTGAAAGAACCTGTGCTTTCCCCGGGGTACCTTACACCCCCGCAGAAGCTGGATGGTTAAAAGCAGCTCCCGTTGGAGCCAGAGGCTGCTACAGCCACAGCTACAGCCTCAGCCGCAGCCGCAGCCACAGCCACAGCCGCAGCCGCAGCCGCAGCCACAGCTGAAGCAGGAGCTGCCAGTAGCAGAGCTGACCTACGGGAGGAAGCTGAACAAAGACTTCAGGCCAGTGGGTAATCTTTTTACCATAGAGGGGGAAGCATGATTTTGCTTTACGCAATCATGCTTCTCTGTAGCCTCCTGGTTACTCTTTCAAGGCGTACTTATTGGGCCTGGAAGCTTTTGATCAATATATCAAAATGGGGTTGCTGGTTCATGGGTTGGTTACTGTGGAGCCTAAATATATGTTTTGATTCTTCTGCCTTCTACTTTGAGAGTTTCTTATATCCGGCGGTTCTGAACCTTTCAGACATATTTATGATCCTCTTTGAGATTATAAACTCTGCCCTCCTAATACACCCACCCACCCTCCCTAAGAAGGCAAGCAATTCAACATAGGCCACATGCGTATCATTATGTAAAACCCTTCCACAATACTCATGTTGTGAAAGATTAACTATGTTTTGCTCCTTCCTAACCTATCCTCCTTTATTGAATTTTCTCCCTTGACCCTGTCCCTTTTCGAGAGTGTTTGTTTTTGAGTACCTCCTCTCCATATCTGCCCTCCCTTCTATAAATCCCCCCTTTTTTATCTTCTTCTTGCTTCTTTCCTGTGGGGTAAGATACCCAATTGAGTGTGTATGGTATTCCCTCCTCAGGTCAAATCCAATGAGAGCAAAAGTTACTCATTCCCCCTCACCTGCCCCCTCTTCCCTTCCTGCAGAACCACTTTTCTTGCCACTTTTATGCGAGATAATTTACCCCATTCTATCTCTCCCTTTCTCCCTCTCTCAATATATTCCTCTCTTATCCCTTAAATTGATTTTATTTTTTTAGATATCAACCCTTCATATTCAACTCACTCTGTGCCTTTTGTGTGTGTGTGTGTGTGTATACACACACACACACACACACACACATATATATATATATATATACCTACAAATATACATACATAGACACACACATATGTATATATATGTATACAAATATATATATATATGCATATTCCTTTCAGGTACTATGATTTTGAGGTCTCATGAATCATACACATCATCTTTCTATGTAGGAATGTAAACAAAACAGTTCAACTTTAGTAAGTCCCTTGCAATTTCTTTTTCTTGATTCTTGATTTTTTTGATTCTAGGCTATATTTCCTAGATTCCAAGCTTCCCTCCCTGTGGAGGTTCTCAGGAATGGTTCTCAGGATATGGTATAGTTTCCTGACTTGGGGCCCACACGAAGACTCAACATTTAGCATACCTTAATCCAGGATTTCACTCCTCTAAGGACCCTTCAATTCAATCTAGAGAAAGGACTGAGACCCTGGGGGAGGCATCAGGTCTGTCCAAACAATAGGCCCTTTTCTGCCTGTTTCCTTCTCCAAATGCTAGGGGAAGAGGTTGGTCCTCATCAGCCTCCTACCACTTATCCCCAACCCCGTATTCAGAGCCCTCTCATTTTCCTTTATATCTTTTATTTATCTATTAACTAGCTAATTAATTAATTTAATAATTTTAATTTTCAACTTTGCTTTCCTCAAGATTTTGAGTTGCAAATTTTCTCTCCATTTCTACCCTCCCCCACTCCAAGATGCCATATATTCTGATTGCCCCGTTTCCCTGTCTGTCTTTCCTTCTGTCAACCCACTCCCCCCCTTACCCTTTTTTCCCCTTACTTTCTTGTAGTGCAAGATAAATTTCTATACCCCGTTGTGTGTATATCTATTTCCCAGTTGCATGTAATAACAACTTTTTTTAAACATTTGTTTTTAGAACTTTGAGTTCCAAATTCTCTCCCTTCCTCCCTCCCCATCCACCCTCCTTGAGAAGGCAAGCAATTCAACATGGGCCACATATGTATCAATATGCAAAACACTTCCATAATAGTCATGTTGTGAAAGACTATATTTCCCTCCATCCTATCCTGTCCCCCTTTATTCAGTTTTCTCCTTTGACCCTGTCCCTTTTCAAAAGTGCTTGCTTTTGACTATCTCCTCCCCCAATCTTTCTTCCCTTCTATTATCCCCACCTCTTATCCCCTTCCCCCATTTTTCTGCAGGGTAAGATATCCAACTGAGTGTGTATGTTATTTCCTCCTTAGGCCAAATTTGATGAGAGCAAGATTCACTCATTCCCTTTCACTTGCCCCCTTTTCCCTTCCAACACAACTGCTTTTTCTTGCCACTTTTATGTGAGATAATTTACCCCATTCTATCTCTCCCTTTCTCCTTCTCCCAATATCTTCCTGTCTCACCCCTAATTTTTTTTAGATATTCTTAACCTGAAAGTTTGGTCAAATAAGGCAAACAGAGCTAGGTGTTAGAAAAATATATATTGTTTATTCCCTTAAAGCTAGCAGAGCTAGCTTACTTGTACATACAAGGAGTCAGAGCATAAGTTCTGACTGTCTGAACAAAGGAATGAGAAAGCTTATGTACATAATTTTCAGCAGACTTAGCAAGCCTGTGTTACTTCACTTTTATGATTCCCATGTATGTTTAACCATGATACAAGAAGAGGATTTTCCTTAATGGAATAGGTTGTAAATACAATAAGTCAGGATAGTTGACAAAGTGTCTATTGAAATTACAACCCAGGATCTCTGTGTTTAATTTACCATTAACATTCCATAACATAGTATATGCCCATAAAATATTAAGATAAGAAAAAATCACATAATTCAAGATAATTCCTCAGGGCTAAAGGTCTCATCCTTGATGGCCATGGACAGAGGAAAGAATGCTCCATCCTGGCTTTTTGACATAGTATAGAGGTATTCTGATTTTACTCAGAGAACAAAGACACTGTTAGGATCAGGCTTTTCTTCTGGCTAATCAGTTAAGACTCTGAGTCTTATTGAAATTACAAAACTGTTATAAAATGGTACAAAATGTTCCACAATATCATCCTTTCATATTCAAATCACCCTGTGCCCTGTGTCTATATATATATATATATATGTATATTCCCTTCAGTTACCCTAATACTGAGAAAGGTCTCATGAGTTACGAATATCATTTTTCTATGTAGGACTGTGGACAAAATAGTTCAACTTTAGTAGACCTTATGATTTTTCTTTCCTGCATACCTTTTCGTGCTTCTCTTGATTCTTGTATTTGAAAGACAAATTTTCTACTCAGCTCTGGTTTTTTCATCGAGAATACTTGAAAATCTTCTATTTTATTGAAAGTCCATATTATGCCCTGGAGCACTATACTCAGTTTTGCTGAGTAGGTGATTCTTGGTTTTAATCCTAGCTCCTTTGACCTCCAGAATACCATATTCCAAGTCCTTTGATCCCTTAATGTGGAAGTTGTTAGATCTTGTGTTATCCTGTGTTTCCACAGTGCTCAAATTGTTTCTTTCTGGCTGCTTGCAGTATTTTCTCCTTGACTTGGGAAGTCTGAAATTTGGCGACAATACTCCTAGGAGTTTTCTTTTTATGATCTTTCTCAAGAGTTGATTGGTGGATTCTTTCAATTTCTATTTTACCCTCTGGTTCTAGAATATCAGGGCAGTTTTCCTTGATAATTTCTTATATAATGATGTCTAGGCTCTTTTTTTGATTATGGCTTTCAGGTAGTCCAGTAATTTTTAAATTATATCTCCTGGATTTATTCTTTTGGTCAGTGGTTTTTCCAATGAGATATTTCATATTGTCTTCCATTTTTTCATTCTTTTGGTTCTGTTTTATAATTTCTTGATTTCTCATAAAGTCACTAGCTTCCACTTGCTCCATTCTATTTTTTAAGGCAGTATTTTCTTCAGTTGTCTTTTGGACCTCCATTTCCATTTGACTAATTCTGCCTTTTAAGGCATTCTTCTTCTCATTGTCTTTTTGGAGACCTTTTGCCATTTTGGTTAGTCTATTTTTTTAAGTCATTTTCTTCAGTATTTTTGGGATCTTGTTTAACAAATTGTTGACCTGTTTTTCATGGTTTTCTTGCATCACTCTCATTTCTCTTCCCAATTTTTCCTCTACTTCTCTTATTTGCTTTTCCAAATCCTTTTTGAGCTCTTCCATGGCCTGAGCCGAATTCATATATTTCTTGGAGGCTTTTGATGTAGGCTCTTTGACTTTGTTGACTTCTTCTGGCAGTATGTTTTGATCTTCTTTGTCACCAAAGAAAGATTCTATAGTCTGAGTCCTTTTACAATGCTAGCTCATTTTCCCAGACAATTACTTGAGTTTTGAGCTTTTGGTCAGGGTATGACTGCTTTCAGAGTGTAGAGTGCTTTGTCCCATGTTTCAGGGGTTTTGTGCTGATGTTTTCAGAGCTACTTCTATTCTGAGGTGCTATGATGGTCCTTTCCTGGATTGTGCTCTGGTCTGTGAGTGTAGGCACTCCTTTCTGCCATGTAACCCCCAGGCAGACTCTGTCTCTGGAATATCATATTCCAACCCTTCCATCCCTTAATGTAGAAGCCACCACAAAGCTATGCAACTCCTGTACTCCTCCTCCCCCAAGGACTACCAACCAGGACCACAACCCAGATACAAGCAGGGCAAAATAAGAGACCCTTGCCTCAGTGCCAACAAAGAGACCTCTGTACTCCCACTATGATCAGCTGCTTAATTTCTCCTATCCAGCCTGGGACTTTGGAAGCAGCCTCCACTGCTGCCGCTGCTGCCACTGCTGCTGCAGTCATCTCTGCCATCCTGGGGATGCAGCCAGACAATTCACTTCTCTCACCCAGATCCAGAAGTTTTCCCACTGACCTGCTCTGTTGTCTTTGGAGTTTGTGTGGGAAGTCTGGTAACTGCCACAGTCCAGTGATTCAGTGCCCTGAGGCCTGCTTCACCCAGTATACTCTAGCCTGGTCTCTCCTGGTGCTCTCCACATTGGCCTGCCCTCTGCTCACAGTATAGTGCCATAGACCTTTCCCAGGGACCATCTAGGCTGCCTTGGGCTGGAGACTTGTTTCCCTCTGTTATTTCATGGGTTCTGTAGCTCTAGAATTTGTTTAGACTCATTTTTACAGGTGTTTGGAGGGATTTGGGGGAGAGCTTAAGCAAGTCCCTGTTTTCAAGCTGCCATTTTGACGTCACCACCCTTTCCTTTATATCTTTTCCCACCCCAGAGTTAGAGTATAACTGAAGGCTTTCCAGCCTCCACACTGAAGTGCCTTTCCTTAGCTCCCTCTGTGCCACCCTCCAGCGCTTCCCTCAGTGTCCTTGAGGTTCTTTCTAGAATTTCTCCCTCTCCGCTTAGGCTCTATGCCCTAAGAGCAGATGTTGGGAGGATGGGGCAGGGACCTCTCCACTCCCCACTTCAGTGACCTCTCCACTCCCCACCTCAGTGACTTCATGTTTCCCAGAGAGCATATAAGAACCTGGCCAATAAATCCAACCACTATGTATTTTCTTTAAAAAAAAGTTTGTGGGGCAGCTAGGTGGCACAGTGAGTAGAGTTAGGAGTACCTGAATTCAAATCCAGCCTCAGACACGTGACACACTTACTAGCTGTTTGACCTTGGGCAAGTCACTTAACCCTAATTGTCCTGCCTTCCCCTTCCAAAAAGAAACAAAAGTAACAAAATAAAAAGTTTGAAGACCAATGACCACTGTGTCTTTAACAAAACCAAAAAAAAGAAGGAGTTTAGACACTAGTGTTCCAGATAATCCATGGTTCCTGAGGTAACCTAACACTTTAGTTTCCCTAGTTATTTAATCACTCAGCAACTTCCAATTGTAATCATTAGCCCAAAAGCAAATATAGCAACTCTCCCAGGTAAATATAATTCATTTATTTTCTAAGTGCTAGGGTGTAAAATAATAACTATTTAGGTGAAGAATCATAAATGCCAATGGTAGTAAGTGGTCAGCTGATGCCACCCAAGAAAGCAAGACTTGACTGTAAGTCTATGGTTCAGGAGAGAACCAAAAGATTAACCTGCTGACCAGTTAAACTTTATGAATTTTATGCCCAGATAAACATCATCTTGCAACTCTGTCTCACCTGTTTTGCTAGAGTTTTTCTTATAGACTCTTTGTGAATAGGGTGCATTGGGATATAATGGGGCTGCATCATAGCATTTCAAAGCCTCAACAACAGGACCATAAAATTTGAGGTTTCTCATCTGACAGGTTTCTTAACCCCTTAAGAATGAGGGATTGTTACTGGAAGGATGAGAACTACTTGACTTTGGAAGGGAAAGAGAGAATACCATAGAACATTTGAGCAGAAAGGATCTTTTTGAGACCATTTAACCATACCCCATAGAAACAATGTGAGTTACCCAGCCTTTTCTTTTTTCCTTTTCCTTTCCCTTCAGTTTTTCTTTTCTTTTTTCTTTCCACCCTCCATGCCTCCCTTTCTTTCCTTCCTTCCTTCCTTCCTTCCTTCCTTCCTTCCTTCCTTCCTTCCTTCCTTCCTTCCTTCCTTCCTTCCTTCCTTTCCCTTTCCATCTGTCTCATTGTGCCATCTGTATAGGGAAGCAAGTTCAAATTAGGAAACTTCAGCTACCAGTGAGTTCTTCAACTTATTGTTTTAGAAAATTGTCTAAGGCACTGAAAATGTAATTTGTCCTGGTTGTGAGTCTATTCGTAGGTATCAAAAGCTAGAATTTTAACCTTAGTTCTTCCTGACTTCAAGGCTTACTCTGTTTGTTAAGCCATGCATCTTAAGTAGCAGATCTAGATTTAAATCCAAGTTCTGACTCTAGAACTCTTTCCATTCTATCACATAGCCTGGCATAGCAGAGATATCAACAGCCAAATCCAGTCATGGCTAATTCCTTCTATGTGACTGCTGACTAATCAGATAAGAAGCCTAAAGACTACTATAGTGTTATTTTTCCAGGTGCAGAAGCATGGGATACTGTCATAGGGTCCCTTAAACGATGATGGCTATGATTCATTTGATTGCATATGGTCTGTGGTGTCTATGACTCTTCTTAACATGTATATTGTCAACCTTCACAGCTTGGTTTTAAAGGAGACAAACAAATTAGGTTGTATATGTGCTGTTTATTTCCTTTCAGCTAGCAAAGATATATGTATGGGAGTCAGAATATTCTAACTCAAAACAAGGCCTGCTGAATGAGACTTTATACCCCCAGAGCAACAGCAAGAAAGCATTTCACCACCACCACTCCCTCCTGACTCAGGATGTTTGTGTAGCACAAATTATATTTTTCTTATCTGTCAACTATTAACATGGGTTTGTCATAAAACATAGTGTCCATAAAACATCAAGATAAGAAAGTTTCTGTTTTTCAAGACGGCATCTTTATAAGGGAGGTATGTGAAACAGGAAGATAAACGTCCATTTCAGGGCTCCAAGTCTTTGTCAGAAGAATATTCCCAGTCAGCTAAATCCAGCAGGAGAATTTTGGGTTCACCTGGAGAGCGTAGAAAGCACAATGGTTATGCCAATCCAGGGTGAGCCAAAATGTCCTTTTCTGATTGGTTAGTCCAGGTTTTGGCTCCCTTCAAGTGTTGGGCTCCAGCAGTCCTCTCATTTTGTAGCGCCTACTCAACCTCCACTCATACTGAAAGGTGGGGTGCCCAAAATACAACTAGGATACTGATCCTCTTCAGGGCTCTAAGGGTAGCCTTGGTGTATTGGGGGCTGTATTTCTAGTGCTATAGTTTGCTGACCCCTACCAGTGTGTTTCCCTTCATGATAATAAGTTAATATTAATTAGTCAGCCAGATCAAAATAGCTTTTAGAAAAAGATATTTACAAGAGAGGATTCTGGGAAGATGGGAGAATATATCAGAAAATTCCAAGCTCTCCAGATTTCCCACAGAAAGAGCACATCAGGGCAAACATAGAGTAGTCAAAAAAAATGAGTAGGGGCAGAACAGTGGTCCTCCTGGGACAATCAGAGAAGATTTGAAGAAAAATCCCAGGACAAGGTTTGGTCCCTGTGAAGAATAAACTCTTCCAGGCCAGGTCCACTTAAACAACAAGCAGCAAGCCCTGAGGTTAACTGAGTTGGGAGGATGCCTCAGCTCCAGCTACAGGAACTTTTATCCCTGAGACAGTGAGGGGAGTTAGGCATGTGAGCTGGGGAACATTGAGTGAACCTCTTCTGACAAGGAACACCAGATCCAGCTGGTCTACAAAAGTGTGGTGGGCCAAGAAGGAACCAGCACATGGCTGGTGAGTGCAAAAGCAGTGGGGCATGGATGCTTCTGGCTGGCACTTACAGGAGGCTGGAGGTCTTGGTTCTATTGCAGGCTGGAGGGGAGAACTGAAGGAGGATCTGAGGCCAGAGGCACCATCCCTTTTACTCCCAAACTAAAGGTGATTACAAAACTAAGCTGCTACCAAAAAATAGTGGGGTGTAATATCAATTATGTTGGGCGTCTTTGATTGAGCCTTACTAGGTGTTAAACCCCAGGACCCAAACCCCTATCTATTGTGTGCTAAGCCTATGTGGGTGTGAATTGGTAACTAAGGTGGGTCTCCAGGTCGGACCAATGAAGGGAGGGGCTAAGTGCAAAGCCAATAGTAAGAGCCTAAGTTATGGTCACTCAGATGACGGTTTATGACGTCTGAAACTGTATAAAAAGAGAGAACAGAGTTATTTGCTTAAGGCTCTCACTCCTGGAGCTTCTGGACCTTCCAGCTGAACTCAGATGTTGAGGGTTGTCTTGGTAACTATGAATTATATTTGGTCTGTTTGTAATTTGTTTGTATTTGCTCTGAAGTTCAGGGTGCTGGCTTTTTCCCCTGAACTTAGTGAATGATATTTGTATGCTGGATTAAAGTAAGATTGTTCACCCCGTAACATTGTTTTCCTTCATAAAGCTATATTAGGAAGGCAGAATTTATGATTTCAAAGAGAATCTCATATGTGCCTAAAAGGTCCGGAACCGCAGGATATAAGGAATTCTCTAGGCAGAAGGCAGGAGAACTAAAGCATGTATTTACACTCCACAGTAACAATCCCACAAACCAGCGTCCCCATTTTGATATTTTCATCAAAAGCTTCCAGGCCCAATAAGTCCGCCTCACAAGAGTAACTAGGAGGCCACAGAGAAGCGAGATGGTATAAGGCAAAATCGTATACATGCTTCCCCTCTACGGTAAGAAGATTACCCACTAGCCTCTAGTCAGCTCTGCTACCGGCAGCTCAGCTTCGGCTGTAGGCGTCTCTGGCTCCAACCGGAAAAGGAAAGGAGGATCTTCAAGCTGTCCTCTCCCCTCTTATAGAGTTTTTGACATCATCAAGCGCCACCTGAACGACCAGGGCCGATTGGTTCTTGACTTGGCCCCTCCCCCAGCGTAGACCATGTTAACACACCTCCCCTCAGCCAGCGCCACGACTCATCACACAGGAAGCTCTGGTCCTGCCCCGGAAGAGCAAGCCCCAGCGTCCAGGGAAGCTCAACGAGGCAAGCTGAGTCATTCAAAGAAAACAAAGTCCATTCTGGCTACACTCCACCCCTCACAATGTTCTAGGATGCACAATCCAATCATAATTCAAATTAAATTATATATCCTAGAACATTGTGATCCAATTATGCAGGAAACTAAAACATATCATTCACAATAAAGCAAAACATATCATTCAGTGACGTTCCCAAATATTGGTTTACGATTCAAATGTGATCCACCCCTAGATCCCAGCCAGATAATCTCTTCAATCAATCATCCCAAAATAATTATTAATAATTTAAATGTCCACCCCTAGATCTTTGTATCCATTACATAGGATCAATAATATCATAACAATAAAACAATATAGCAAGGATAACACAAAATAAGTACACAGAACACTATCATCATTCCCCCCCTCAAACAATTGGGGCTCAAAATCTTGGGGAAATGGGTGAAGGTCTCATTTTCCATAGCTTCTTCTTGCTGAAATTGGATGTAGAGGTGTCCCTGCCCCAACGAGTCCCATTCCAGAGTTCAGTTCTTTAGCGAGCTGGCAGGAATTCCAAGAATGCTATGTACTTAGGCAGTCACCAGAAACTGCAGGGTGCTTAAACCTGCAGGAGACAGAACTAGCGACAAGGTTAACTAAAACAGAAAACAAAAAGAGTAGGCAAGTATGGGCTATTATCCTTTAAATAAAATCATCTCCAGTTTAGTTGAAATTTCAGTTATGCAGAGATCCAATATCAGAGCCAAACTCAGATGGGAAATGTTTCTTTTTAAACGGAACACAATGAGGAAACTAAGCCAAGAAGATCCCACCCTAGATGGAGACCAGGATTGTCCTCCCAGCCTTTCCCCAGATGTACAAGGGAAACCAGGAGGATCCCATCCTAGATAGACTAGGATTGTCCTCCCAGCCTTTCCCCAGATGTACAAGCTTTTATCCGTTAATCACACAAAGTCACCTTCCCTCTGAGTGGCTTGTGTCAATTACCAGCATTAGCCATACCTGTGGGGTCTGTGAATCTAATATTATAGCCCTATTCACGGTAAAATATATGGTTCAGGGGTACGATTTGGTAATTATCTTCCCCTGAATAGACAACTGTTACAGTGTTGTTCTTCCCATGGGCTATGACTTCTGCAGCCTTTGGAATATCATCTGGCTTCCGTTTTACCCATACCTTAGCTCCCAACTTTATTCTATCAATGGAGCAAGCCCCTTTTGCCCCTCTAGTAGTTATTCTGGAAGGAGGGTCAGTTTTCACAAAGGGTATTTTTTCACAGGGGATAATAATCACTTGAACTATCCTATCATTCCTACCAAATTGTACAGGTTTTTCACCCAAATTCTGGAGTGTCACAACAATTTCTTTTTGATAATTCGAATCTATCACTCCAGCCAATACATGTACTCCTTGAGCTGCTAATCCTGGTTTAGGTAATATCCGTCCAAAATGATTCTTGGGGATTCTCATACATACTCCAGTAGGGGTTTTTCTTATCTCTTTCCTATTCAACCTAAAATTCTCTATACAATGTAAATCATATCCTGCCGAACCAGGTGTTCCTGGACATGGTAGGGGGACATCTTCCCTCACAGTCCAAAATTCAATATTTTGGATCTCACGTGTTTGCTGTTCTCTAATCTGCAAATTTGGGGTCATCATTCTGGCTAGAGGTGTACTCCCCCCTAAGGGCCTATTGTTCAAATTACGTAAGGCAATAGACAAATTATCCTTCCAATGTAGATATGAATTATTAGAGCTTAATTTTCTCAGCTGTTCTTTCAACAATCCATTCATTCTTTCAATCAGCCCAGATGCTTGTGGGTAATATGGAATATGATATATCCATTCTATATTATTCAACACACAATATCTTTTCACTTCTTTGCCCTTGAAATGTGACCCATTGTCACTTTGAATCTGCATTGGGGTTCCATAGTATAAACTTACAATATCTAGGGTTTTACAGGTGTTTTTCTGAGTTGCATCCTTATAAGGACAAGCCACTAGGACACCTGAATAGGTGTCAACACACGTACATACATATTTACATCCTTTATCCTGGGGTAGTGGGCCAATATAATCTATCTGCCAAATTTGGGCTGGAACTTTTCCCCTTGCTATTTCTCCAGTTACTATCCTAGGAAGAGTTCGTTCTTTTTCTAATTGGCATATACAACACCCCTCTGTTATTTGTTTTAACAACGCGTGAGAGATACTGATACCTCGATCCTGTGCCCATCGGTGGGTGGCCTGGACCCCTAAATGGCCGGAGGTCTGGTGGACCCATCTCGCTAAGGCTAAGTCATCAGTTGGAGTTGGAGTAGGGACAATACATTCAGTGGCAATCTTTGCTAGTCGATCCGCGTGTGCATTGTACTCACGCTCTGGTGTGGTCAAGGTCGCGTGAGCATCAACATGAAAAACTGACAAATCCGTAACCAAAGACATGTCCCATATATTTTCCCATAACTCTTTACCCCAAACTTGTTTGCCATGAATCTCCCAATTCTGATTCCTCCATATAGGCATCCAAGTAGCTAATCCATTAGCTACCGCCCATGAATCAGTAAATATATGACACTGTCCTCCCTTCTCCATTCTGATGGCCTGATGTACTGCCATCAGTTCAGCATATTGGCTACTTCCCCCTATCCCAGAACTTTCCAGAGTTCGCCTAGTACAGGGGTTATAGGCTACCGCTTTCCAATGTCTCTTCTGTCCTAAATATTTTGCTGTCCCGTCAGTAAACCAAGCGTGTTTCTTCTGTTCTACACTTAGTCCATCATACCCATTATTCCATTTCACTAAGGATGGCACCATCTGTTGCTTAGATTCAATGGGTTTTTCATTTCTCTCAGTGCCAATGTTCGCTACCGATTCATGTAAAGCAGAAACTCCACTTTTGCCTGCTCTGGACCTATTCTGAATATACCACTTCCATTTGATTATGCTCGCCTCTTGTGCATGTCCAATTCTGTGAGAAGCTGGGGTACTCATTACCCAAGTCATAATTGGAATTCCAGGCCTTAATATCACTTCATGGCCCAGGGTTAGTTGCTCAGTTTCTACTAAAGCCCAATATGCAGCTAACAGCTGCTTCTCAAAAGGTGTATACTGCACTCCAGATGAGGGCAGTTTCCTTGACCAAAAGCCTAAAGGTACACTTCGGCTCTGTTGTTTTTGCCACAGACTCCAATTTGCATAGTCATCTTGTACAGTCACTTGTAACTCCACTGGCCCATTTTGCATAGGCCATAAGTCCAGAGCTAATTGTATAGCAGCCTTTGCTTCCTCAAAAGCTCTACTTTGTTCAAGGCCCCAGTCGAATTCATATTTCTTTCTGGTGACTTTATACAAGGGTTTTAAAATCTGTCCCAAATGTGGGATGTGGTGTCTCCAATAACCAAATAGCCCTATGAACTTTTGGGCCTCTTTCTTATTAGTAGGGGTGGGAAAATCCTGAATTTTTTGTCGAGCTTGTGGGAGAATTTCTCGCAGTCCTCTATTCCACTGTATCCCCAAGAATTTTACAGTTTGAGCTGGCCCCTGAACCTTTGCAGGGTTGATTTCCCATCCTTTGCTTTTCATATGGTCAGTTAATAATGCTAAACTCTCCTCCACTTCTTTAATATTCTTTCCCTGTATCATGATATCATCTATGTAATGTGTAAGCTGTACACCAGGTAGCTTTAATTCATCCAAATGCTCAGCTACAATCCTGTGGCAAATAGTTGGGCTATGAATATATCCTTGTGGCAGGCGTGTAAATGTATACTGTCGGCCTTGCCAAGTAAAAGCAAACTGGTTCCATTGTTTGGGGTCTATTGGGATCGTAAAGAAGGCATTGGCCAAATCAATAACTGCATACCAAGTCCCTTCATGTTTTTGTATTCTCTCTATTAAAGTAACCGTGTCTGGAACAGCAGCATACAAGGGAGGAGTCACTTTGTTCAGCTGTCTATAATCTACTGTCATCCTCCATGTCCCATCTGACTTTCGGACTGGCCAGACAGGGTTGTTCCATTGAGTATTTGTAGGGACTAATACTCCTGCCTCAACACATTCTCTTATAGTGTTGGCAATTTCATCTTGCCCACCTGGCACACGATATTGCCTCAAAGTAATTACTTCAGAAGGTTCAGGCAAAGTGATTGGATCCATCTTGATTTTCCCCACTAAGACTGCATTAATGCCTATTTTCCTCACAGCAAATTGGTATTTCCCTTCAGGTAAATTTAAGGTCATACCCTTCAAAATGTCTATTCCAATGATGTATTCAGGAATAGGCACAATAACCACACTATATTCTTTCTTGGGCAACTGTCCAATTTTCATCATCAATTTAACTTGTCTGGCTGATATTTCAGTCCCTCCTAGTCCTGTGATGGTAATAGGAGTTCCATGGCTGAATTTGTCTGGATTCCCGTAGATAAGGGTGGCCTCGGCCCCAGTATCTATTAATGCCCTAGTTACTGTACTTGACCCATTTTTCCAATATATGGTCAAGTTAATGTGAGGTCTGCAATCCAGCTTACGTATTTCCTTAATTTGGGCTGGGGCCTGGCCTGTTTCCTAGTATTCCCTAGCATGTGATTCACTTGGGTATGAAGGTTCAACATCTCTAGCATTTGCAGGAGCAGTTCTTATTTCCCTATCTCTCCTGTTATCAAGTCCTTTATCTCGGTACATCCTGTACAATTCATTGGTTGGAATGCCATCTATCATTTCAAAACCCACCCCTGCTCTCAATAGAGCAGTGAACATTTCTTTTCTTGTCACTCCATTTTGGCGCCAAGTTTGCTGGCTGTTCACCCTTCTCTCTCGAGGAGATCTGTCCCTTCCCCAGTCTCCTAAGTCATGTAACTGTAAAATCTTATTTATCACCTCTGTAAGATGGCTCCCTACTTCCCCAAGTAACAGATTCAAAATTAGTTGTTTATAAGCAGGGGGAGCTGTCCTAATTATTAAATTCCTATGAGGGATTCCTATGGGATCATTGTAATATTTGTCTGCAGTTCCTGTCATAATAGCAGTCTTCATTACCTCCTCCTTTAGTCTCATGATACAATCTTTAAGTGAATACCAGGGTTTGTGCTCAGTGGGCCACATAGAATCATTAGTATATCTCTTATTGCATCCCGCAGCAGCTAATGCCAACAGAGTAGTCCTGCTAGCATCATCTCCTCGCTGATGATGTTCCCTAAAAGCTTGCTGAACTAGAGGATCGTGGCTGATACCTATGAATCTCATACAGTCCCTCTTATCTACTAATATTCCACCGGCCCCTTGATCACTGAGCCTTACCATCCAAGATATTAATGGTTCTCCTACTCTTTGGCTGAATCTACTCAAAATATCTGTGACCTCTTGTGGTGAGAAATCTTCCTGAAATTCCCTCGTAACTAAATTGCCACCTCTGGTTTCTGTCCTCCTCCTCTCTACGGGACGAACGCTTGTCTGAGTATTTAACCATCTCCCATTCTCTGTGCGAGGGATGTCCTGAACCCTAGTAGCGTTTTCTGTCTCAGCCCCTAACACTGTCTCATTTTCCCCCCACTCGCTTCCCCTGCCACCATGGCAAGGACAAAGCAGGCAGTCAGGCTTGGTCTGGGCTGAGTTGGGATGCACTCTTGGCTTATTTGGCCTCCTGTTGCTCCTAGCCACATTAATAGAAAAGTTCTCATCTGAGTCAGTGGGTTCTTGAGCAGCAATTTGTTCTCCTGCTATCTGAGATTCCCGTTCTTGCTGTGGGGTAGGAGTGCCCCCATCTCTTTCACTTAATCTCAATCTTTCATATACTAGCCGGTAGGCTGATAACACTATCCAGCTTTGCCTAGATAGTGATGCCCCTGACTGAATCCCAACCTCTTGTAAACACCTTTCCAAATCCTTAGGATCTCCTCTCTGTAGCCTTGGTTCCCAGTTTTCACAGGGTCCGGCTTTTTTAGCCAATTCCTTTGCTAAGGAGGAATAAAAAGGATCCTCCCACCCTGGGATATTCATCTCTTCCTCTGAAGTTCTTCTGCTTCTGAACAGAGATCTTATATCTAGCGATCCCATCCACCTTGTCGCCAAATATATTAGGAAGGCAGAATTTATGATTTCAAAGAGAATCTCATATGTGCCTAAAAGGTCCGGAACCGCAGGATATAAGGAATTCTCTAGGCAGAAGGCAGGAGAACTAAAGCATGTATTTACACTCCACAGTAACAATCCCACAAACCAGCGTCCCCATTTTGATATTTTCATCAAAAGCTTCCAGGCCCAATAAGTCCGCCTCACAAGAGTAACTAGGAGGCCACAGAGAAGCGAGATGGTATAAGGCAAAATCGTATACATGCTTCCCCTCTACGGTAAGAAGATTACCCACTAGCCTCTAGTCAGCTCTGCTACCGGCAGCTCAGCTTCGGCTGTAGGCGTCTCTGGCTCCAACCGGAAAAGGAAAGGAGGATCTTCAAGCTGTCCTCTCCCCTCTTATAGAGTTTTTGACATCATCAAGCGCCGCCTGAACGACCAGGGCCGATTGGTTCTTGACTTGGCCCCTCCCCCAGCGTAGACCACGTTAACACACCTCCCCTCAGCCAGCGCCACGACTCATCACACAGGAAGCTCTGGTCCTGCCCCGGAAGAGCAAGCCCCAGCGTCCAGGGAAGCTCAACGAGGCAAGCTGAGTCATTCAAAGAAAACAAAGTCCATTCTGGCTACAAAAGCAGATCAAAAGAACCTGGGCTTGCAGCATTTGGTGAGCTGGTTGTTGTTGGTTTTACACCCCCACAGCAGCTTAGCCAGACTGTTGAAACATGGGGGCAGATAGGTGACATAGTGAGTAGAGCACAGGCCCTGGAGTCAGCAGGTCCTGAGTTCAAATCAGAACTCAGACACCAGACACACCTACAAGCTACGTGACCTTGGGCAAGTCACTTAACCCCAATTGCCCTGCCTTACCCCCTCCAAAAAAAATAATAATGAACAGGCAAATGAGAAAGAATCCAACCACAGAGAGTTACTATGGGAGTAGAGAAAACAAGGGTTTATCTTCAGAGGAAGATACTGAAGCAAAGGAAACCTCTTCTACTCCAAAGAGTAACATCAAAGAGAAAAGAATTCTCAAAATAAATTCATAGAAGAACTTTAAAAAGACTTTAAAAATCAAATGAGAGACTGAGGAAAAAGTTTAAAAAAATAAGAACAATCCAAGAAAAACAAGATTATGAAAAGAAAATCAACTAATTAGAACAGGAGATCCAGAATATTAAGGAAGAAAACATTTCCTTGAAAATCAGAATTGGGCAAGGGGAAGCCAGTGAAGAAGAGATCAAGAAATAATAAAACAAAATATAAAGAATCGAAAAATAGAAGAGAATGTGGAACATCTCATAAGAAAAACACCTGATCTGGAGAAGAGGTCAAGAAGAGAAAACATAGGAATAACCAGACTGCCTGAAGGCTATGATCAAAAAAGAATCTTCATACAATAATACAAGAAAATTAGAATTAAATGAACAACTAATGAAAATTATTCTGAAGCTTTAGAACAAGAAAGGAAAATAGAAATAGAAAAAACCCCCCACTAATCACCACCTGACAGAGATCCTACACTGAAAATCCACAGGAATATCCCACTTAAATTCTGAAACCCCAAGCTCAAGGATTAAACATTATGAACAACATGAAAAAAACAGTTTAAATATGGTGGTGCCAGATTTAGAATCATATAAGGCCTGACAGGGCTGACACCAAAAGACCACAGGTCTTGGAACGCTATAAATCAAAGAATAAAAGAACTGGTGTTCGAGCTGAAAATATCATACCCAGCAAAGCTAAGCATAATCCTGGGTTTAAAAATAAGGTCATCTAATGAATTTTCAGTCTCTCAGGATTTCATTAAGAAAACCCAGAACTTAGTCAAAGATTTGACATACTAGAGCCAAGAGAAATTCTAGATACATACCAAAGACTAATTACAAGGGACTCAATAAGGACAGACTGTTTACCTTTTATGTATGTAAAATGCATGTCTAAGATTGTTATTAGTAATTGGGTAGTTCATAAGAAAGATTGGGGTAAATCTGAGTATGATAAAATTTCAAAAAGTAAAACCATTTAGGAACAGCTAAAAAGAGGAATTATCTTATACAAATGAGGTGTGAGAGGAAGAACTGCCACTGAGGGATTATGATGTGTATATGTGCATGTACATATCTATATATAAATATATTTGTGCTTAATTGTAGCCCTCTGGGAAGTGGGAAGGATGGGGGGTAAAAAGGACAAAGTAAAAAGTGCACAGCAGAGAACAAAAGAAAACTTACAAGGGAGGAAAGAAAAGATGAACAGCTCCTAACACAATGTGTAGTAATTATCATATAGGCTTTCTTGAAATGGAAATTTATTGCTATATATTTTGAATCCTCTGTCACACTCTGCTCATGTACATGGCAATGCTTTTTTTTTCTTATTTTGTATTATTTTTGTTTTAATATATGTTTGTTTCATTTTTCTATAAGTTAAAAATAAAAAATACACACAAAAAGAAATTGGGAATTTACTATGGTGGTATTGTTGGTATAAAACATCCCTTCTTGATGTGGAAAAATTAGGTACACTAATGCACTGCTGGTGGGGTTGTGAACTGGCCCAACTATTCTGGAGAATGACTTGGAACTATGCCTAAAGTCCTCTAAAACTGTGCATACCCACTGATTCAAAAATACCACTGCTAGATCTGTATCCCAAAGAGATCAAAGAAAAGGGAAAAGGACTTATTTGTAGAGAAATATTTACAGCAGCTGTTTTTGTGGTGTCAACAGACTGGAAATGGGGGGATGCCTATTAATTGGGGAACAGCTGAACAAGTGTTATATAATTGTGATAGAATTATATTAGTTAGTTATAAAAAATGACAAGCAGGATGCTTTCAGAAAAAAGAAAACCCTGGGAAGACTTATATTAACCCATGCAGAGTGAAGTGAGCAGAACCAGGAGAATATTGTACACAGTAACAACAAAATTACAGTGATGATCACCTGTAGAAAGAAAAATGAGAGCAAATTTAAGTTTATGATTCTTGCTTTTTATTGTTGGTTTTTTTTTGTGATATGGCTAACACGGACATAGGTTTTACATTACGTATAATATACATTACGTATCATATTGCTTGTTTTCTTTTTTTTTTTGCTTTATTTATTTATTTAATTTGTTTAATATATTTAGTTTTCAGCATTGATTTTCACAAGTGTTTGAATTACGAATTTTTCTCCCCATTTCGACCCTCCTGCCCATTCCAAGATGGCGTATATTCTGGTTGCCCTCTTCCCCAGTCAGCCCTCCCTTCTGTCACCCCAATCCCCTCCCATACCCCTTTCCCTTCTTCTCTTGTAGGGCAAGATAAATTTCTATGCCCCATTCCCTGTGTATCTTATTTTGTAGTTGCATGCAAAAACTTTTTTGCTGTTTTTGAACGTCTGTTTTTAAAACTTTGAGTTCCAAATTCTCTCCCCTCTTCCCTTCCCACCCACCCTCCCTAAGAAGTCAAGCAATTCAACATAGGCCACATGTGTATCATTATGTATAACTCTTCCACAATACCCATGTTGTGAAAGATTAACTATGTTTTGCTCCTTCCTAACCTATCCCCCTTTATTGAATTTTCTCCCTTAACCCTGTCCCTTTTCAAAAGTGTTTGTTATTGATTACCTCCACCCCTATCTGCCCTCCCTTCTATCATCCCCCCTTTTCTTTATCTTCTTCCTCCTTCTTTCCTGTGGGGTAAGATACCCAATGAGTATGTGTGGTATTCCCTCCTCAGGTTAAATCTGATGAGAGTAAGATTCATTCATTCCCCCTCACCTGCCTTCTCTTCTCTTCCTTCAGAACTTCTTTTTCTTACCACTTTTATGAGAGATAATTTTCCCCCATTCTATCTCTCCCTATCTCCGTCTCTCAATATATTCCTCTCTCATCCCTTAATTTGATTTTATTTCTTTTAGATATCTTCCCTTCATCTTCAATTCACCCTGTGCCTGCCTGCTCTCTCTCTATATATATACATATACATACACAAACATACATATATACATATATATACATATATATGTATATATGTATATGCCTATTCACTTCGGCTACCGTAATACTGAGGTCTCATGAATCATACACATCATCTTTCCATGTAGGAATGTAAACAAAACAGTTCAACTTTAGTAAGTCCCTTGCAGTTTCTTTTTCTTGATTACCTTTTCGTGCTTCTCTTGATTCTTGGGTTTGAAAGTCAAATTTTCTATTGAGCTCTGGCCTTTTCACTGAGAAAGCTTGAAAGTCCTCTATTTTATTGAAAGTCCATATTTTGCCTTGGAGCATGATACTCAGTTTTACTGGGTAGGTGATTCTTGGTTTTAATCCTAGCTCCATTGACCTCCGGAATATCTTATTCCAAGCCCTTCAATCTCTTAATGTAGAAGCTGCCAGATCTTGGGTTATTCTGATTATGTTTCCACAATACTCAATTTGTTTCTTTCTGGCTGCTTGCAATATTTTCTCCTTGATCTGGGAGCTCTGGAATTTGGCGACAATATTCTTAGGAGATTTCTTTTTGGGATCTATTTGAGGAGGTGATCGGTGGATTCTTTCAATTTGTATTTTGCCCTGTGGCTTTAGAATATCAGGGCAGTTCTCCTTGATAACTTTTTGAAAGATGACATCTAGGCTCTTTTTTTGATCATGGCTTTCAGGTAGTCCAATAATTTTTAAGTTATCTCTCCTGGATCTATTTTCCAGGTCAGTGGTTTTCCCAATGAGATAGTTCACATTGTCTTCCATTTTTTCATTCCTTTGGTTCTGTTTTACAATATCTTGATTTCTCATCAAGTCACTGGCTTTTGGACCTCCTTTTCCATTTGGGTAATTTTGCCTTTCAAGGCATTCTTCTCCTCATTGGCTTTTTGGAGCTCTTTTGCCATTTGAGTTAGTCTGTTTTTTAAGGTGTTGTTTTCTTCAGTATTTTTTTGGGTCTCCTTTAGTAAGTCATTGACTTGTTTTTCATGGTTTTCTCGCATCCTTCTCATTTCTCTTCCCAATTTTTCCTCTACTTCTCTAATTTGCTTTTCCCAATCTTTTTGAGCTCTTCCATGGCCTGAGACTAGTTCATGTTTTTCTTGGAGGCTTTTGTTGTAGACTTTTTGACTTTGTTGACTTCTTTAGGCTGTATGTTTTAGTCTTCTTTGTCACCAAAGAAAGATTCCAAAGTCTGAGACTGAATCTGGTGCGTTTTCGCTGCCTGGCCATGTTCCCAGCCAACTTACTTGACCCTTGAGTTTTTCAGCAGGGTATGACTGCTTGTAGAGGGAAGAGTACTATGGTCAAAGCTTGGGGGGATGTGCCAGCTCTGCCACACCAGCACTCCTCCTTCCCCAGGATCCCCCAACCTGGACTGGACTTAGATCTTCAGCAGGCTGTGCACTCCTGCTCTGATCCGACACTTAATTCTTCCCACCAGGTGCGCCTGGGGCAGGAAGCAACTGCAGTTGTATTTCTGTAGCTGCCCCACCTCTGCTGTCCCCGGGGCAGTGGCTGAATCTCGAACTCCTTCTACCCCTCTCAGCTTTTCCCACTAACTTTCTCTGTTGTCTTTGGTGTTTGTGGGTTGTGAAGTCTGGTAACTGCTACAGCTCACTGATTCAGGGCACTAGGGCACGCTCTGCCTGGCTCCTGATTGGTCCGCGCCGCCCATGCTGGGCTCTGCTCCGCTCCGCTCTGCTCCTAGCTCCTTGTGCAAAAGACCTCACTCAGCAACCATTCAGGCTGTCCTGGGCTGGATCCCTGCTTCCCTCTGCTATTTTGTGGGTTCTGCAGATCTAGAATTGGTTCAGAGCAATTTTGTATAGGTTTTTGGAGGGACTTGTTGGGGAGCTCATGCTAGTCCACTTATGTAGTTTTAATTACTTATTGATTTCTTTTTCTTTCATTCTTGAAACCAGTCAAGAAGTTTGCCATCTGTTTCCCCAGTTATGACCTTAATAGATAAGTGTCTACTTGGGCTTAGACATTGTCGTCAGATGATACCTAAGACCCTCCACATTCCCTTTATTAGCCAACATTGAGCATATTTGGAAACATTCTATTCCCATATTCTAATACCACTCCCATCCCTCCAACTAATCATTGTACTCAAAGATCCCAAAGCATAGTTCTGGAAGCTTATTCCTCCCAATCACCATGTTGGAATGTCTAAAAAGGAAGGAGCATTTCAAACACATGTCAGAGATGGCCCTTTTCCTGTTCAAGAATATAAAGTTGGGATGCCATCTTTGAAGCTGCTACATTATCCTCATCTAGATGCAGGTTGGGAAGACTGCAGCATCCCTGTCCCATCTCCAAGCCTCTTGAAGCTTTGGTCAGCTGTACAGATATTCTTTTACAAATCTCTTTGGGACATATAAGTCTCATGTGCCAGTTTTCTCCTTTTCCTCTGTAGGAACAATCTGCTAGCAGCTGCTGTAAGGGTGTAAGACCCACCTACAACCAGCACGCAGAAAGCTGCCAACACAGGTTCTTTTGATCTGCTTTAGTAAGGAAAGTAACATTAAGGGGTTAACAGTCCTATTTCAATCCAACGTACAAATATCGTTCACTTAGTTCAGGGGAAAAAGCCAGCACCCTGAAAACTTCAGAGCAAATACACACAAATTACAAACATCAACAGAGAGACCTTGTCTGAGTCAAATCTCAATGCATAGTTACTAGGGTTTAACAAAGTCCCAACATCCAGGTTGACAAGCTGCAGGGCTCTTAACTATAGCTGCCCAGAGTCACCACATCAACACACCTCCAAAAGTGAGAGCCCCAAGCAAATAGCTCTGTTCTCTCTTTTTATACCCTCTTTAGCTGTCATCAAACCTCATCTGAGTGACCAGAAGTCAGGCTCCTACTATTGGCTCTGGTCTTAGCAGCTCCCCTTAGGACCCTGAGGGCTTCATGCCCACATAGGCTTAGCACCTAGTAGCTAGGGTTTGGGCCTGGGGTTTTGTACCTAGTAAGGCTCAATCAAAGACACTTAATTAGTCATTTTAAAACAGTAAGAAAGTCCCATCTTAGTTACCAAAGCATCCACCTCCCTAGTGCATTTACCACATAATCACTCATAGGACTGCTTTTTTCCACAAAATATAGGAGCTCATACAGGGAGCCTTTAGATCTAGTGAATGGTTCTGATTTAGCTGCTGGGGAAAAGAATGAAAGAGGTTAGCATTTCAAATTCTATGAAAATAGAAGAGTTCCCAATGACCTAATAACATCAGGAAGGTACCCATGAACCAAGAATGTCACTTAACTTGAGTATATACGTCAACAGTGGGTTGGAAGTAGTTTGAATATGATTTTCTCTCCACTGGCTTGTATTAGATTAGTAGGTAAGGCAATTCATGCTCATCTTATTCTTATCCTTTTCCCATCACCAAATTGATCCAGGTAATTTCAACTGTTCTTTAATTCATTTTCTTGCTCTTGTCAGCAGCATGGTCATCTGCTCTGAGAATTCTTTGAGTATGGTGTAGTGGCCTGCCAGTCAGAAGACATAGGTCTAAGTTCCAGCTCTATTACTAACTGGATATGTTTCATGGATAAGTCACTTCATCTCTCAATTTCTCATTTAAAAATGACAGGACCTGACTAGATGCTATCTACGGTTTTTATCTAGCTCTAATACTCTGATTCTGTGGCTTTGCAGTCAGGAAATGTCAATTAATTTGGACAATTTATTACCTTAATGTAATTTAAGGAAGCACACGTGGTGAAGAACCATGAATATATTTCAAAATCAATTTAGATTGTGGCAGAAGGTCCTTCTGTGTGCCTTTCAAATTATACTGTGCAGCTGATTGTATATACTGTCTATTCATAAAACTTGCCCTCGTATTGATGTGCGGGACTCTGCTAATTGGATAGTAAAGTGATCCATGGTGATGGGGGGATTGTGTGTTTTCCTAACCTGGATTTGGTCTGGGTTGGGGAATAACACATTGGCCTGTTAGTGATTTGGTATTTTCTTCCCAGCAGCTATTTCCTTTTAAGCTATCAGGGTTCTGAGAACACTGACTGCTAGGGTCCTATGATTTCTGAAACAGGAAATCCAAAAGAGAGAGACTCAGAAGATTTTGTCAGAGGACCATTTTTTTTTTTTTGCCCAATATGTCATAAGGCAAGTTGCCACACCATCTTATATTTAAGACACACTATCCGGGCGGTAGATAGTTGGTGCAGTGGATAGAGCACTGGCTCTGGAGAACTCAGGAGAACCTGAGTTCAAATCCGGCATTGGACACGTGACACTTGCTAGCTGTATGACCCTGGGAAAGTCACTTAACCCCTGTTGTCTTGGCCCCTCCCCCCCAAAAGACACACAATTCAGAGGAACACAATCCTAGATATAGGGCAAACCACAAAGAGTTCTCATCTGTTTTCTTCTCCTTCCTTCTGACACACACAGCTATAGGGTCAGTTTAAGAGCATTAACTTAGAAGCCTGGACATTCTTTGCTTTTATATACTGCCCACTGGCAGCCTTGGAATGGGAGGGAGATTGATGTCCATTGTAGACTTTTTGGCAATAAGTGCTGTCATCATGCTCCTACAGCTAAGCTACTGTGCTTTTCCTGATTATGGGAAGAAAGAAGTGCCCTGAAGAATTGCTGAGTAACCATGGGCAAGCTTGTGCATGTCCTCTAATGAGTATCAGATAGCAAATGTTGATCTGATGAAATGGTTTCCACCGACATTTCCCAAAGGTCCCATCCAGGTGTGTACATAGTTGAGGGAGAGGAGGTGTGGGAAACAAGCCCACATCTTGAATCTTGAAAAAGCATGCAATGTACATGTTTGCATTCAATATGTAATCTCTTTTCCAAAAGAACACAGCATTTTCTTCTTCTTGAGTCACTGGTGATTTTTATTATCCTTTTTCCTTCTCTCCTCCCCTAGGCACAATCATTAATTGACCTAAACTCTCCCCAATATAGAGGTGCAGCAGAAAGAGAAAAAGCCTGTAAGGCTTAAGGAACTAGGAAGTTGAAAATAGGCTTATCAAATTGATTTTCACTACAAGAAATCTTAGACATAATCTAGATTAATCTTTTTTAAGGATATCATCTTCTCTTTGTGAATTTTATCCCTGAAAAGTCCATTTAGGGTACAAAGGGTGACAGATGATATTACCAAATTGTGGACTTTGGTTGGAAGTGGGCCATTTGTGATAATCTGGTGAGAGGCTAGCCATTAACCCCCATGGGAAAACAGATTGTGGAGGACTCATGGGAGAGGCAAGAGAGAGCCAGAGAACAAATAAAAAAGGGAGAAGAAAGAGAGAGAAAAGCTGAGATAGTGCCAGTAGACTTTCTGCAGATCCTCTTAATTCCTGTGGTTAATGACAGAAAATCCCACACTTTGCTCTTGAAACACTTTGCCAGTATGGAAACTTCAACATTGTAATACCAGAAAAACAACATTTCTCTGACCCTAAGATTTCACTAGAACAATTTGAGAAACAAGGTCATCTTTCACGCATGAAGACTTCAGCATCCATCCTGGTAACAAGCCAGCATGGGAACTGGGAAATTTAGATGTGTACCCTTCAGAATTGTAGGTGGGGAGAAGGTGGTTAGGTAAATAGTTGTTCAGACTGTTTCTTGCTTGATTTAACCCTTTGTTGTATACATATTCTTTCATCATTCTTAAGTAGATGTTCTTTCATCTTCTCACTGGCTTTTGAGAAGTTCAGAGGAAAATGGGGCTTTGAGAAAAGCAGCTCTAAAGAGATCACAGATCCCAAAACATAGATCTAAATCTTGCTGGGCTGTTAGAGGTCTAGTTCAATGACTTCATTTTGTAGACAAGCAATTCCAGAGAGGTTCTAGTGGCAGTTAGAATTTGAACTCCAGATCCAGGGCCCTACATGATAAACTCAAAAAAAAATTTAAGAAAATTTATATAATTTATATAATTACTGGTGCACAACACAGGTAGCAAGTAGATCCCAGGGATGTCCAAGTTATAAACAGGGAAAGCTGTGTCCCAGAAAGCTGTGCCAGTAGGCAGTTGTTTATGATTTTGTTATGATGCAATTTTTTTGAATTATACCATTTTTATTGAATATTTTAGTTTTCAACACTGATTTCCACAAGATTTTGAGTTACAAATTTTCTCCCCATTTTTATCCTCCCCTCATTCCAAGATGGCATATATTCTGATTGCCTCATTCCTCACTCAGCCCTCCCTTCTGTCACCACACTCTGTCAGCCCCCCTTCTCTTTCCCATTGTATTCCTGTAGTGCAGGATACATTTCTATGCCCCATTCCCTATATATCTTGTTTCCCAGCTGCATGCAAAACCAATTTTTTTCTGAGCATCTGCTTTTAAAAATCTGAGTTCCAAATTTTCTTATCTCTTCTGTTCCCACCCACCCTCCCTAGGAAGGCAAGCAATTCAACATAGGTCATACACGTATCATTATGCAAAACACTTCCACAGTACTCGTGTTGTTTAAGGCTAACTACATTTCCTTCCAGCCTATCCCATCTCCCTTTATTCAGTTTTCTCCCTTGACCCTGTCCCTTTTCAAAAGTGTTTGCTTTTGATTACCTCCTCCCCCTATCTGCCCTCCCTTCTATCATCCCTGCTTTTTTATCCCCTTCCCCTTACTTTCCTGTGGAGTAAGGTACCTAAGTGTGTATGTTATTCCCTCCTCGAGTCCAATGTGATGAGAGCATGATTCACTCATTCCCCCTCACCTGCCCCCTTTTCCCTTCTAGCAGAACTGCTTTTTCTTGCCACTTTTATATGAGGTAACCTACCTCATTCTATCTCTCCCTTTCTCCCTCTCTCAATATATCCCTCTCTTACCCCTTAATTTTATTTTATTTTTTAGATATCATCCCTTCATATTCAACTCACCCTGTGCCCTCTGTCTGTACAATATGTATATTCCCTTCAACTACCCTAATACTGAGGAAGGTCTCATGAATTACACACATCATCTTTCCATGTAGGAATGTTAACAAAACAGTTCAACTTTAGTAGGTTCCTTATGATTTCTCTGTCTTGTTTACCTTTTCATGCTTCTCTTGATTCTTGTATTTGAAAGTCAAATTTTCTATTTAAGTCTGGTCTTTTCTTGAGAAAGCTTGGAAGTCCTCTATTTTATTGAAAATCCATATTTTGCCTTGAAGCATGATACTCAGTTTTGCTGGGTAGGTGATTCTTGGTTTTAATCCTAGCTCCTTTGACATCTGCAATATCATTTTCCAAGCCATTCAATTCCTTAATGTAGAAGCTGCTAGATCTTGTATTATCCTGATTATGTTTCCACAATATTCAAATTGTTTCTTTCTGGTTGCTTGCAGTGTTTTCTCCTTGACCTTGAAACTCTGGAATTTGACAACAATATTCCTAGGAGTTTTCTTTTTGGGATCTATTTGAGGAGGTGATCTGTGAATTCTTTCAATTTCTGTTTTATCCTCTGGCTCTAGAATATCAGGGTAGTTCTCCTTGATAATTTCTTGAAAGATGATATCTACGTTCTTTTTTGATCATGGCTTTCACGTATTCCAATTATTTTTAAATTATCTCTCCTGGATCTGTTTTCTAGGTCAGTGGTTTTTCCAATGAGATATTTCACATTGTCTTCCATTTTTTCATACCTTTGGTTCTGTTTTATAATGTCTTGATTTCTCATAAAGTCACTAGCTTCCACTTGCTGCAATCTAACTTTTAAGGTGGTATTTTCTTCAGGGGTCTTTTGGTCCTCCTTTTCCATTTGGGTAATTCTGCCTTTCAAGGCATTCTTCTCCTCATTGGCTTTTTGGAGCTCTTTTGCCATTTGGGTTAGTCTATTCTTTAAGGTGTTATTTTCTTCAGTATTTTTTTAGGTCTCCTGTAGCAAGTCATTGACTTGCTTTTCATGGTTTTCTTGCATCTCTCTCATTTCTCTTCCCAATTTTTCCTCTGTTTCTCTTACTTGCTTTTCCAAATCCTTTTTGAGCTCTTCCGTGGCCTGAGCCCAATTCATATTTTCCTTGGAGGCTTTTGATGTAGGCTGTTTGACTTTGTTGACTTCTTCTGGCTGTATGTTTTGATCTTCTTTGTCACAAAAAAAATCTTCCGCAGTCTGAGTCTGTGTTGGTAAGCAAAATGGGCTCCTTAGCACTTAGTTCAACAAGTGCCCTTGAAGAGTTTGGCTTTTGTTTGCTTTGAGTAATTCAATATATTTCATTGAGTCTTACTAAGTGCTAAGCCCCAGGCTCTAAACCCTATTAGGTGTTAACCTAACCTATGTGGGTGTGGATTAGTAACTAAGGTGGGGCCCAAGGTGGGGCTAACTCAGGGGAGGGCCTAGTTTTACACATGAGTTTGAGTGATAGGTTTGGGACATCAGAGGCTCTTACACCACGTGGATTTAAGTCACCTCTTTGTGACGATTTTAGGTTATGTGGGTGAGTCGCATGTGTGACTCACCCCTGACACTGAAAAAGATATAAAACCAGGGGTTGGCCTCCTTTCCTTGGAGCTCTTTCCTGCAGCAGTAGTGGCATGTGTGACTCTGGGCAAGCCCATGTTCTGAGCCCCCGGGCTGAACCTAGATGTTGGTAACTATGAATTGTATTGAGTCTGTCTGGTGATGTTTATAATTTGTTTGTATGTTGCTCTGAAGTTCAGGGTGCTGGCCTTCTCCCCTGAACTAAGTGAATGATATTTGTATGCTGAATTAAAGTAAGCTTGTCAACCCCTTCACGTAGCTTTCCTTTGTTAAGCAGATCAAAAGAACCTGTGCTTTTGCAGTGTGCCAGCAGCTTTCTGGGTGCTGGTTGTTGTCTGGCTTTCACCCCCACAACAGCTGCTAGCCGGATTGTTGAAATAGAGTCTGAGTCCATTTTCGCTGCCTGTTCATGTTCCCAGCCAACTACTTGACCCTTGAGCTTTTTGTCAGGGTATGACTGCTTGTAGAGTAGAGACTATTTTGTCCCAGGCTTTAGGGTCCAAGTGCTGCTGTTTTCAGAGCTGCTGTTTTCAGAGCTACTTCTACTCCACTATCACCCCAGGCTCTGTCACAGTAGTGCTCCTCCTGCCCCAAGAACTGCCAACCAGGACCACAATCCAGATCCAAGCAGGGTACAGCAAGAGAAACTGCCTCTGTGCCCACAAAGCACTGCTTGCACTCTCGCTCTGATCCACTGCTAGATTCCTCCCGCCCTGTAAGCCAGGCACTCAGGAAGCAGCTGAAGCTGGAGCTCTGGAAGCAGCCTCAGGAGCTTCCTGCTGCTGCCACCACCACCACTGTACCACCTCTGACACCACCAGGAATGGGGCCAGACTGCTCTAAACTCAATCCTGCAGTTTCCCACTAACCTGCTCTTTGGAGTTTGTGGGTTGAGAAGTCTGGTAACTGCCACAGCTCAATGATTCATGGTCCTAAGGCCTATTCTGCTCAGCTGACTCCAGGTCTGGTCTGTCCTAGCATGTGGCCCATGCTGGGCTCCCAGAACCATATGATAGACCCTTCCCAGTGACCATCCTGGCTCTCCTGGGCTAGAGACCTGTTTCCCTCTGCTATTTAGTGGGTTCCTCAGCTCTGGAATTTGTTCAGAGCCATTTTTTACAGGTGTTTGGAGGGATTTGGGGGGGAGAGCTTAAGCAAGTCCCTGCTTTCCAGCTGCCATCTTGGCTCCGCCCCTGCTATGATGCAATTTTAAAAAAAATTCTTTATCATTGCAAATAACAAAATTACAGAAACTGTTATATAATTTGGTGGGAAAACCCAAAGCTTGTGCAAAAGCTTGTGCACAGTTTCCAAAACTGTGTTTGTAAATCTCAAGATACCTGGAAAATGCATTTGATGTAACTCTGTTTGCTGTACAACCAATATGAACAAAAGAGGTAAATTGCATGAAAAGTATGAATTTTGTAAGGATGCAGTAAGTCGTCACTGGAGCTCACTTCACAGGAAGTGACATGATCAAATCCACTCTTTAGAAAAATCATCCTGGTAGCAAGTGGAACATGAATTGGAATGGAAAGAGAATTGAAGCAGGGAGACTCATTAGAAGGTAATTTCAGTAGTCCAGGATGGAGGTGATGAGAGCCTGAACTAGGGGCACAGTTGTACGACTGAAAGTAAGGGGGTATACATTTTGTTGTTGACTGAATTCCTTTTAGTCATGTCTGACTCTTCATGAGCCCAGTTTGGGAGTTTCTTGGTAGAGATACTGGAGTGGTTTGCATTTCTTTCTCCAACTCATTTTGTAGATGAGGAACTGAGGCAAACAGGGTTAAGTGACTTGCCCAGGGTCGCACAGTTTGTAATTGTCTGAGGATGGATTTCAACTCAGGAAGATGAATCTTCCTGATACTAATCCCAGTGCTTTATCCATTAAGCCATTTAGCTGCCATAGGGGACATACCTATATAAGAAATATTTTGAAGGTAGAAACAACAAGATTTGGCAAGAGATTGGAAATGTGTCATCAATGATGACTGAAGTCAAGGATGCCATTGAAGGTGAGAGCTAGAGGGACTGGGAGGATGGTGGTGTCCTTGACAGTAATGGGAAAGTTTGGGAGGGAAGAGCACTTCTGAGAAATGATAATAAGATATTAATAATTTTCGGTCCTCTCTCCATTTCCTCATATATGACAATTAAGCTGTACTCCTCAACATGTCATTTCATCATTCCAGGCATGGGGAATAGTCCATATGAAAAGTCATATAGATAGGAGAAAGAATACCTTCCATAGGGAATGGCACTAAATAGTAAGATACAAGAAGGGGGAGAAATTTGTAATGTCCATGAAATTGGACTGGGGCCAGCTTATGGAGGGCCTTAAATGCCACTGAGCACTTTGTATTTTATCCTAGAGGCATTTGAAAACTTAAATTTGACAACTCTGTGGAAGATGGATTGGAAAGAGAATAGATGTGATACAAGGAAATCAGTTAGGAGAGTAACGAAATAGTCCAGGCAAGAGCTGTGTTAAGGATACAAGCAAAGGTGGTAATTATGTTCCCGAAGATAAGGAGACTGACAGTGGAGACATAGTGGAAGTGGAGTTGAAAAGATTGGCAACTGATTGGATATGAGGTTTGAGGAACAGTGAAGAGTCAGATGACTCTGATACAGTTATTTCGACTATGTGTGACACTTGGGAAACTGCGTATGGACTCACAAAGCAAACCTTCTAGATCAGTTTACTGGTTGCTTTTCTTAAGTTTAAAGAAAAGTAATATGGCACTGTGATAATTATTCTATTTCAAGGGATTGTGATATCGAATGTGTCCACCAGGTGGCAGCCCACTCAAGCCACAGATCCAGGTATTTGAGAAGTTTAAAATCCCTGCCGACCAGGTGCTGAAATTCAAGTGGGAGATGGTATTAAGTATTGCCTCTCTGCTCCCTGTGAAAACATCCCTTTACATTCACAGGACAAAGGCAATCAAGCCATGGAGTCAGCATTATCACCAAGGATATTATTGAATAGTCAAATAAAAATGAACTGATATATATTTCTCCAAAACCTTCACAAGAAGTCGACTATTTTCCTTAGTAGGCTAACTTTTCAAACATTCCACAAGAGGAAGTGCCTGTGGCTTCCTTTTTTAGAAGCTTTTTGGTTTGATTTTTTTCTTTTCTTTTTTGTACATTTTTAATTGCACTTTCAAAGTGAATCGTAACCTCAGCATTGTGCGTGATAAGAGAATGTGTCAGAATTTCAGGGTTCTACATTTTACCTGTTACATTTATCTGTAACATCTGTGACATTTAAAAAAAAACTCATGCCTATGTCTGTTTTGCCTATAGTTTAGTTTAAAGAAAATCAATTTGAAAAGGAAAAAAAAAACCTGGAAATTTCCAGAGCATCACAAGGCATTATCACAAGTCTTTGAGAGTCTGTTAACAAGTAGAATTATTGGCTCATGATGTAACAACCATGAGAACCCTTCAAAAACATTTTGCCAAACACTTGCCAAAACAAGTGCCATTAAAACATATGCTTCTCTGTCTGTGGAACAGAGAAAGGGGTTTGGTGAGAAAGCAGGGAACCAGAAAGCTGCTCTGAGTCAGAGTTTCTACTCCTGGGACACAATAGATCTTTTCATATTCATTTCTACTCAAATTAGCCTTCAAAGTAGATGATTTAACAGACCGAGTTTTGTAAGAATCCTTTCCAGATAAGGTGATCAATGGGGCAATGAGGGTCACTAGAGAAGTGAAAGATTTTGTTGAGAATGATGCATGCAAGAATTATTTGAACACGACCACTATGAATATAACTGAAGGATAAAAACTGCATTGTAGCGATGAAAGTACTTATGGTTTCTGAGGTCTCATTTTTTATAAAATATTGCTATAACCTGGCTTTTTGAGCATGCCCAGTAATAGAAGGATGAAGTAGCCCCCTTTGATGGGTCACCCACATCTTTAAAACTGGTAGAACCAAAGTGACTTTTGGCATCCATACTGTTGCATCTGGTTCTTTTTCATTCCACAATATAGTACCATACATATGAACAGTTTCACAGAATGGTCTGGAAACATAACTCTTGTGCTTCAGGTGCAGGGCTATATTATCAAAGCTGTTTCAAATTTTTTTCCATAACCCTTTTTATGTTAGAAAACAGGATGCATAACAGTTTTAAAAAATGAAAAAAAGTTACTGTTTTGTCTCTTCTAAGGCTGCCTTTTGCTCAGGAGTATAGGTGCTATGAAAAGCTCCTCTAATTTTGTCTTATGAGAAACTCTTCTGTGATCCTTTATGGTTTCATGAGTAAATTCTATGGGGTTTCCTGAGGCACATGGGGACCATATATCTAGTAAATGTCAGAGGTGAGATTTGAACCCAGGTCTTTTTGACTCCAAGCCCAGCACTGTGTCTGCTACTCCTGCTGCCTTTCCTAGAGTGTGGATATGAGGTTCAAAATGGGAAAACATACTTACCTGTTAGTCTGGTTTAGCTATTCTTTAAAAATTATAGTGTGTCATTTGGATGAAGTAGAGTGAACATCTCTTGATTTTTTTTAGGACTTTAGTTGAAGTGTGTTCCAACAATCTGGCTAGCAGCTGCTGTGGGGGTATAAAACCAACAACAATCAGCTCACAGAATGCTGCAAGCCCAGATCCTTTTGACCTGCTTTATTAAGGAAAACAATGTTAAAGTGTTAACAGTCTTACTTTAATCCAGCATAAAAATATCATTTACTTAGTTCAGGGGAAAAAACCAGCACTCTGAATTTCGACCAAATATAATTTGTAGTTATCAACAACTGAGTGTTTAGCTGGGGAGCTCATTACAATGGCTGGCCCAGAGTCACATGCCACTCCTGCTGTGGCTCAGAGCTCTGAGAGAGAACAATAATCTCTGTGCTTATATATCCTGTTCAGGGCCTCGAGGGTGCCGACCTCACCCAGGCTGGGCATGGAAAAGTTACCCCCAATATCACATCAGATTCAAATCAATCAATGACTCCCAATTGTCTTAGTGCTGAGAAATACAAAAACATCCCACTTTATCTGCCCCAATCAAACAAAGGCCAGAATCATTAAAGGTCAACAGCAAAATGTCCCACCTTAATTACTATTACAAGTGGAAGGGTGGAAGTTAGACTGGATTTAAACCTAAAAGATATAGGTTTGAATCCAGGTCCTATCACTTCCTGTGTGGCCCTGTGTGGCCTCAGTTAAGAAGACCCTGCTTGACTGATATGTAAGAGGGTAATTAGGGGAACCTGTACCTTGGTCCTTCTAGTGGGTTATGTTCTTTGTTGTTCTTTGTTGAAGAGCATACATGATTTTTCTGGGTCCCTTGGTCTGCATGACCCAGGGTTGGGGTGGGGGATAACACTATGCCAAAGAGAACTGGTGTCTTATTCAGGAAGCCTCCCACTCAATAGATTTTCAAAATGAAGCCAGAGATTGTCTGTTTGTTTCTTACATCCTGTAATGCCGATGGTGATTTCTTACCCTTTTCCCCACCCCGTGACATGTATTTGCCCATGAGAGGTAGTACAATTGTTTTACACATGGTACATATACCAATGAGCCTGAGACAATCCCCAGATGCATCTTCTGCTTTGTTTCTCTTCCTCAGCCTAAGTGGTCAAAAGCAATGCTGAGATGGATATTTTTAATCTTGAAGGCTACCTCATATGTTCTAGAGGTCGGAAGTCCTTGGGTGCTAGTTGGCAGCAGGAGGTGCACTCTGCAGCTATATCCTTCTCAGAGGGAATGATATCATTGCCAGGAGAATGAGGCTTGCTCTGGCTGACCTGGGTTTTGAGTTACTGCTCAGATAGTGCAGATTGAGGTGAAAGTAAAATCTGTTTAGCAAAACTCCAAGTATCCTGAGACTCTTCCTCCTCCTGAGAAAGCAGATTAGGATTGAAGGGTTATTGTTTTATGTTTTCAGTATTTGCCAGTGAATGCTTACGAGTCTTTTGTTATAAGCATTTCTTTTATAGTGGAAGAAATAAATAGCTTCCTATAACTGATAATTACTCTCTGTACATATATCATTAAGGCAAAATTTGTGACCTCGAAGAGGACCATGAACATGCCTGAATGGTTCAGAATCACAAAGTATAATGAATTTTCTAGGTAGAAGGCAGAGGAAGTATAACATTTATTTAGTCTCCAAAGGATCAGACCCAAGGACTAATGCCTCAATTCAATATTGTGGTAAGCATTCCAAAACCAATAAGCTCACCTCGCTAAAGTATCAAGGAGGTTACAACAAAATATTATAGAGCAAGCCAGACCATACTTGTGCTTCCCCTCAGTGCTAGGGCCCTCCTATAAGAAGATCACTTATAAATCTTAAGTCCCTGCTCAGCACTCTCTCCTGTGGCTCTGCTGATTCCAAGTTCCAAAACTCCCTCTTGTGTTCAGCACTCTCTGCTCTGCATGCTCGGGAAGCTAGCCCTCACCTCCTGAATCCTGCTGCTCTCTGTTCTGCTCTCAGTCCTCAGTCCTTGGTTTCTCAGCTTCTTTCTTCTAGTCCTCCATTTCTCGGTTTCTTTAGCTTCTGCCAATTCCAAGCTCTGTTCTCTCTTTTTATACAGTCCTTAGACATCATCTGATTGACCAGAACTTCATCTGATTGACCAGAACTCAGGCACATACCATTAGCAACTCCCTTTAGGGCCCTGAGGGCTTCCTGCCTCTCTCAACTGGTTAACTAGTTTGCTAACCTGCCTGGAGTCTCACACCTAATTAGTGAAAGAGTGTGGACCTCTGTCTAATCAGACCTCCCTTTGTTCACCCCACCTGAAGCCTGTTCAATGGGCAGGAAAGGTCTTTTCACTTACTGATTGGCTTTACAATACATCAAATAACTTTTTTAGAAGGGGCCTGGTTAACAGCTAAACCCAAGTTCCATGCTTCGATTTTCCCTGGGACTCTAGGATGGGGGTACAATGAGGCATAGAATGCAGAAAAGCTTCACTCCTCCATTTGGGGCTGAGGCTCACCCAAGATAGAACCTGATCCATAGAAGTCCAGAGCAAGAGCCCCTTATAGGAGGGAGGTGCCCATTGGGCTTCAGGAGATATCCCCTCAACCCCTGTCAGAAGTCCAAGGGAGAGCTTTTGGAATATAAAACTCCATCTTCAGCTAAGTAGCTCTTCCTGCACAGATGTCAATCATCTTTGACATAGTCCCCAGTGACAGAGACCATGGGGACCAACCACTGGTTGGCCTCTGGTCATGCATCCTTTAGGAAAGGGCCTGAGCATAGGGCCAACTGAAAAGGGCCAAGGTGAAGGCTCAGTTTCATGAGAAGTACCTCCAAGACTTTCTGGGGGATTGCCCTTTTGACTCAATTGCAGATAGAAAAGTAGAGGAATACTTTGGTAGTGAATGCTTTTGGATGGTAGAAAAAGCCTCCACTTAATTCAATATTTCAATACTTAAGCAATAATTCATACTCAAACATTTTAAAAAATATTTATTGACGCTTTTGGTTTTTCCATTGCTTACAGTAAGTACAATCTATCCCACTCCACCTTTCAGAGAACCATTTCTTGTAACAAAGAATAAAAATGAGGAACAGGAAAAAGTTTCTTGAAACTAACCAATGACATTGACTATGGGATATATTCTTAATCAAGCAGAGAATAGAGATAATTACAAAAGATGAAATAATTTTGATCATGTTGTGATACCTGAGTAGCCAGCTATTGCTAAAAAAACCCTGCCCCCAGCCCCTAATTGCAAACTCCAGTCTGCATGTAAAAAAACAGACTGAGTTCCTGCCATTCGGCAAGGGGCCTGGGCTCCTAAGACTCTTCTAAGGAATGTGAGCTAGTTACCAGAAAAAAGTCTAATGCCTAACGACCTTTCTCTGGCAGAGTGGGCTCAGAGATGTCTCTATCTTATGTCAACAGTCTGAGCGAAAACATCTCTCGGTCTGTCCATGGCCATTAAGGATGGAAGCCTTGGCCCTAGACATTATCTTGAATTATATGACTTTTGCCATATCTTGAGCCTTCCTAGCTTCAAGAGTTATGGCAAAAGTTGGAGACAGAGATCCTGGGTTGTAAATTCCAATTGACACTTTGTCAGCTATCTGATATGTTGTATTTACAATCTATTCAGGAGGTTTCTCTAATGTATCATGGTCATAAAAAGTGAAATAACACAGGCTTGCTGAGTCTGCAAAATAACATATGTAAACTTCAAGAGATAATTAAGCACTGAATCCTGTATTGTCTATATAAACTACCCTCTCGCTTCAAACGTGGTCATTTGATTTGGGAATTTCCCCGAATGACTGCCGGCTAATAAACTTCTCCATTCAAAACTTATACTCTGTGGCATGTCTCACTTGCTTCTGGTATAACAATGTGAAATTGAAAAGCTTCTGCATGTACAAAATTAGTATATCTAAGATAAGTTGAGAAGCAGTCAAATGGGGAAAAACAACAACTTTGTATTAAATTTCTCAGATAAGAGTTTGGTATCCAAGATGACCAAGAGCCATTGCCCAATAGCAACATTGTAAAAGAAAAGAACAAATAGTTCTCAGAAAAAGAATTGTCAACTGTGAGAAATGGTGCCAAGAGTTTTGTTTCCACAAGACAGTGGTAGCAGATTGTAGGCCAGGTGACTGGTTCTAACCAGAGCCGTGATGTAGCAGAGACTAGGCTTTCGATTGCTTGAAAGGTTAGAGGCTTGTATGCGTGGGTCTGGGTTAGCAAAGCCCGGAGGGGGCAGGTAGTTACAAGGGCTTGCCCAGAGTCACGCACCATTCTTCCAGTGAGTGGGAGCCCCCCAAAGGAAAACCGCCAACCTCTGAGTTTATATACCTTGTTCAGGGTCAAAGGGCATCACAAACGTGTTTCAAACCCATGTAAACTAGGCTTTCCCTTGAGGCAAGCAGATCATCAAAGACTCTAGATTTAATCAAAGAAACAAAGGCTGGACTCCTCAAGGGCACTTGATTAAGTAAGTGCTCCAAAAGAGAAAACAGTAAAAAAGTCCCACCTTAATTACTGTAACATAACTATGAGAAGTTTTGAATGTTGGAGAGAGATGAAAAAGCAAGCAGGAAACTTCTCTGCAGATCAGGGAGAGGTAGATTGATTTGCATTTAAAACCATTCACTGCTTCACAGAAAGGAGGTTTGTGTGAGAGGACACAGCCAGGAAGTGATTTGGATATGTGAAACATAAAATGTGTTATTTTAAATTTAATGCTTAGGATGGGTCTGAATTCGAATTCAAAATTGGTTTCTAAATTGTTTTTTTTTTTTTTTTAACATGAGCTGTCTTGTAAATGTCTTGGCTAATGTCTTGTCTGTGTGTTTGAGAAAAGTTTCATGGTTTGGGGTGAGAAATTTCTAAGGTACATAATTAGGGAAAGAACTCCCATTTTTAGGCTTTCAGTGGGAGATTAAGATTCTTTTTGGTTCCAAAAATTGAAATGCTAGACTAAAAATTAAATTACAAGAAGCCAGCAGCTTTTAGAACTGGTAAGGAATCAGAGCCAAAGCAGCCCAGAAGAAGAGAGGGCTGATAGGGAGAAGAAAGCTGAGGGTTCTTAATTAAGGTTTAATTAGATCCCAAAGGTTAACAATCTGTATGTTTGTATTAGCTCAAAATCTCTGACATCAAGCAAAGTGTTTTAAAATTGTAAAAATAAAGGGGGTCTTCTGTATGATAATGGGATGACCACTTTAAGGGTTCAGTCTTTTAGAATGTGATTAAGTTGTTAGACATTTAACTTTAAGTTTTAAGGTAAAAAGAAGATGGAGAAGAAGCATGGTGAGTATAATATTTTTTTCTTTCATTTATTTGAAATGTTTGAGGTAATTTGGGTAGAGATTAGGAAAGAAAGAAAGGTAGAAATTGGAGCCAGAATATGGAGGGTAAAATAGAAAGATAAAGGATTTGGGTGGTGGTGGAGCAGCACCTAGTCCACATGGCTCTCAGGTCCACATGTTCTTAGCCACTCCCTCCCTCACCCTACTGTAGAAGACTTCAGTATATCAATCAGGATCTGAAACTAAAAGAAACTTGTAGCCTGATTGGAAAATAATTGATTAGTTGGTGATGAAGGGTTTTGTTGAATCTGGGTACTGACTATGATAAAGATATTGATCTGTATAATTATTGAGCTTTGCCTATGTAAGGTATGATTGAGTTTTGTTTCCACAGAGATTATATAAAATTATGATTTGAAGCCATATACTAGTGGGTAGGGGTAGGAAATTAAACTGCCTTCAAAGGCAGTTGAGGAAGCTGGCTGCCTGAAAATCAGCATATCTAAAAGGCAATCTCCTTTGTTTTAAGAAAGGCCTCTGGTATCTCAAAGGGCTGCCAGGCCAGATGCAATTTATGGAGGGATGAAATCTTTATTATTGATAATCCTGGGCTCCTAGTCAATTCTCTTTAGCAATTGAGGGGGATCGTTTCTCATGCTATCTGAGGCAGACCGAGGGAGGGGAAGCTAAAAATATTTCAGCTTGATATAAAGAATTAGTATGTATGAAGACGAGAGGAGTGGGGGAAGCTGCAAACTCATGTGCTCTTAAGAGCCACTCCCTCCTCATCTTTCTTTAGAAGACTTGAAGACTTTTAAAAGAGTTCAGAGCTTTTTGCCTGGAAGGGAAGTAGGGGCACTTTTTTCAAATTCCTTAAGCCTGTTGTTTTGCTAAGCTAATCTAATTCAAATCTTTTTTGTAAAATCTCTGAAGAATAGGAGTAAGGAATTGGAATGCCTAAGGTGAAGTTTAGTGAAAGCTGACCTATAAGGGTCAGGGCAGGACTTTCAAATCTGAATGACTTATAAAAGCAAGTAATGATATGAAATAAAAATCTTTTTTTCTAAATTCATTCATAACCAGGTAAATATTCCTAATACTGGGGCCAGAGGCAACAGTTAGCTCAGAAAAAGAGCTGTTCAGTGCTGGAAATATACAGCTAAATAAAATGTATTTAATGGAATATAGAAATACGAAAAGTAATAGGATTAGTGATTTCTATACATGATAATCTAGAAATGTAATTATGTCATCTTATTTCTAAATTATATTTTTAGAGTTCTCTTAGGTTGTAAAATTTGAGAGACCATTGTGAGGTAGAAATGGCGTCTGAATTTTGTTACGTATGAATTTTGTTGTATATATGCTATATATGAATGAATTGATCTTTTAAAAGGGTGTGAAAAAATGTGATCGTTTGAAACTGTTATATTTGGTTATAAACAAGTAATATTATAACAGATTTTCCATTTGAAAATCTTGGCTATTTATGAAAGTGTATACAGTGGTTTAGGCTGATAGTTCATTCTCTGTACAACATGGTTTAGAAATGCATTCACCTAATTTGATAATGGGTAGTTTCAAGTTTTAAATACATAAAAATGTTTAAGGCATTATTACATTCATGTGGTTTAAATGTTAAGAACTGTACTGTCAGAGAAAAATGATGAATGGGTTGAGAAGCTGTTCTATTATTGCTGTGACTTAAGAAATTATAAACTTCCAAGTTTTGGTCTTTATTTAAAAGGAAGTTTCAGCTAAAATTGTGAGATTGTTAACTAAAACTTTGTGAGATCTCCTGTAATTTTTGTCAATTATGTACAGAAGGGTTTTGTGACAATTTGGCTCTTTGTGATATCTAGGAATTTAGTTTTAATTCTTTGGGAATTTATGAAAAGCAATTCCTCTTATAATCTAGATGTTGTTGGATTAAGACTTATACTTAATCAAGAATTGAGGCAGTTAAGTAAAACAAGGATTTTTGGAATCATCTAGTCATAAATTCTTATGTAAAGTCTTGTCTAAAGTCTGTGTAAAGTTTTGAATTTTATGAGTCTGTGGTTAGGATCAGATGCCAGGGAAATATGCTTATGTAGGGGGTTAAGAGATTGAGGAAAGATGATGGCAGAAGATAAGGTAGACAGGAAATTTTATGACACAGCATGTGGTGAGAGACAGGAAACTCTATGGAAGGAGACTTTGGGATGCCTTCAGGACTGTTAAGGTTTCTTTTATTTGAAACAGCATCCTTATTGTCTCCTCACTCCCTTCTCCCACTTCCCCCTCCCTTCCTTAGTGTAGACAAGAAGAGAGAGTTTTACATTTTCCTATGTGGTAGAAGGGAAGGAGCTGGAAGGGGCAGCAGTTATTGGGATTTCTCTTCGTACAATAAGGGCCTTTGGGGATGGGAAAGCCTGGAAGTTTTACTGAAAGAGAGAGAACAGTGGGGCCAGAAAACAGCCGACCTCCAAACCTGACTTTTTAAAGTAAGCAGAACTGATTTCCAGTAACTGGTTTTAGGACAGATTTTAAAATTAGAATTTGAGATTTGGGGTCCTGGTAAAGTTGTGATTAATGAGACTTGCCATCTGATGTAAAAGAATGGCTGTAGTAAACACAGGAGGGCCACATAAAATTGCACCGCGGGCCACATGTGGCCTGTGGGCCACACTTTGGACAGCCCTGATCTAAAACATAAGATGAAGTTAGTGTTTGAACCTATCATATTTATGTAGTTCAATTCTTGAAGTATATTTCATTCTTTCAGATCAGGCATAGAGGAGAATAGAAAAAGATGCTCTTTAACCAATGTGAAATTATAGTCATATCTTAAACTGATTATTGGAACTTGCTATTCAAAGACTTGATGGGACTGTTAACTGACTTTTTCTGAGTCCAACTCCAGTTGTGAATATCAAGGAAGGCTGTCTGAGCCACTGATCCATGATGCCAGCAGCCCTGTGAGGGGAAAGTATGAACTGCAAGTATTATTTTCAAGGTTGAGAGGGCAACTGTTTTGCATGTGCTGAGGTGGGACTCTCTTGCCTTGATTCCTTAACTGAAACCTGGCAGACTTTAAGCCTAGCTCAATGTAGTTTGCAGTTTGACATAATGTATGCCTGGAGTTGACACAAAGTTGGGGAAATATTGTTCCCTTATTATAAGTGAAGTTCCTGATCTCTTAGTGGCAAATTTCTATAATCAGAAGGTTTTGTAAGTCCAGTAACAAATCTATTAAAATTATTGATTATGGAACATCTTAGGTTACTATAGGATTGGTACTAGTATATTTATATCTACATCTACATCTACATCTACATCTACATCTACATCTACATCTACATCTACATCTACATCTACATCTACATCTACATTTCTGTATAAGTTAGGGTCCTTTAATTCTTTGTAATTGTATGGAGACAATTAGGTCAAGGGTTTGTGAGAATGTTATTTTGTTGTTTGGTTAGTATCACGCTTGTCTAAAGTTTTGTTACAATTACTAATGTTAAAAGAAGAATAGCTTGTGTTTTATTTTGTAAATGCCTTAAAAGAAATATGGCATGAGTAGGAGTCAGAATTGTTTTATGATTTTATATGTACTCTGTTAAAAATTGATTACTTAATGTATTTATGTATGTACTAGAGCCTGTTGTTAATTCTTTAGTGAAATGTCATCCTTCTGGTGAGGAAATTAATAATGGATTAATGTAACATATAAGAAGCTGGGTTCTGATGTCAATTTCTTAAACATGACAATTGGTCAAGGTTCCAATTATGAATTTGTAAGAATGATAAGGATATAAAAGCTTTAGGAATATTAACTTAAAATTGTGCTGAGGTCACTTTTGTAGGAGAATGGATGAAAGAAAACTGGTTCCTACAAGACGACAAGAAGAGGATGCTGCAATGCTGTGGAGATGGCTAGAACAAATTCCAAGGACCAGAAGACTTCATTTATGATGTTCTTTGCCTGACAGCTGTATGAGAAGAGACTTTTGAATCTTAGTGGGACAATTGCATTATTGTTTTCTTTTGGGTGTCTGTATCTGTATTTAAAAAGAGGACTGCCCACATTGATTTGTCAATGCGTTAATCAACCTTAACCCCTTCCCATATTTGTTTAAAGGGGAGATGGGTAAGGGGAAGAATTTATGTGGGAAAGAAAGTGAGCTAGGAAATTGAGAAAGATGTGGAAACAAAAATTTGGATTAAAAAAAGGGTGAAATTGTGGGAAATGGTGGGAGGAATTTTGTTTCCACAGGACATTGATAGCAGATTGTAGGTCAGGTGACTGGTTCTAATCAGAACTATGATCTAGCAGAGACCAGGCTTCTGCTTGGGTGAAAGGTTAGGGCCTTCTGTGCATGCTTAAGGAGCCATTTGAGGAGGGTACGACATAGGCAGTCAGGGGGTTGAATCTGGCCAATGAAAAGCTGGCAGGAGATTCGAATTGGGAGTCAATAAAAGGAGTGATGTTTGTCTGAGTTCTTGTACTCTCCTCTACTCTGTTCAGGGGATATACCCATTTATTCAGAAAGAATAAATGTATACTATAATGAAAACCTTCCTGGCTTCCCAACTAATATTGTTTATTCCTAGACAGTGTGAGTATATTTATAACATGAACTATTAATAACCATATCAAATAATGTTCTAACAAGAAAAGTAATGCAAATCAAAACAACCATGAATTTTCACCTTATATTTAGGAAATTGGCAAGGATTTCAAAAACTAAAAATCAATGTTGGAAGTTCTGGAAAATACTAACACAAATTGCTGGTGGAGCTATAAATTAATAGAACCATTTTGGAAAGTGATTTGGAATTATGCAAACAAGTAGCTAAAATGTCCATACCCTTTGACTCAGGGATTTCACTGCTAGGCATATACCCCAAGATAGTCACTGATGAGAAGGAAGTCCCCATTTACACTTGTCAACTCTAAAAACAAATGACCAAAGAGTCACAGAGGTTATGAAAAATAAAATAAAATGAACGAGGAAACAGTGGCCATAAGCACAAAAATTTCCTTATTCCATTGGAGGAGGGAAACTAGATACCAGTACCAGGGCCTCCTCTACTAGGAGACCAGCTTTAGTGTGGGTAAATCTCAATACATATACTAGTGGCTATACAATGAGCTGTAGCTCTGACAATGAGGGGTAACAGAAAAAATGAGACAAGTTTGATCCATAGCAGGGTACTACAGGTCCTTGTCTGAACTCAGCGACCCTGTGGTGTTTGTGTGAAACATTTTTGGGATTTTGCTGTGGCTGACTTCATCCAGAGGGTGAGAGCAAAGGATTGTTGTTATGCCAAGCTCAGGGCACAGCTTGCTTGCTGGGTCTTAGCTGTGGAAAACAGGGTGTCTCCTAATAGTAAAAGGAGAGGAGTGGTCTTGGCATGGGTTTCCTGACATACTAAAATATTTATAGCAGCACATTTTGTAGTAGCAAAGATCTGGAAACAAGGTAGATGCTCATTGACTTGAGAATGACAGGAAACTTGGTACACTAATGTAATGAAGTGTTACCAAGATGTAAGCAACAAGAAGTATAATAAATGCCAGGAAGCATGGAAACACATAGATGAACAGACATAAAAAAAGTGAGCAGAGCCAAGAAAACAACATACACAATGACTACCACAAAGTTAATGGAAAAAAATAATACCGAAACAACAGAAAATGATGATGTGAAATTACAAAGAACAAGTTGGTTGAATGGAAGAGATATGAGAAGACACCACCTCCCACTCCTTTGCATAGATGTGGAACATTGCTTACTTAAAAATTACATTGACTGATTTTATTTCTTTTTTTCTCTTCTTTTTTCTTAAAAAAAAAAAACAAAAATAGAAATAAAAACTTTGTTGTGGATGGCTCCCTAGGAGGAGAGAGGAGGAAGGACATAGGGAGAAATTTAGGTGATGGAAAACCAAAATATATTAATATAAATTTAGTTTTAAAAACCTAACCAACATATGAAAAAAGTCGGACATTGTATGTAGTGGTGCTCACCCCTAATCTCCCCCTCTACAAAGAAGGAAGGAAAAGCGCCTTCTCAGGTTTCTTTGGGGCTAAGTTTCCTCATAATTTTACAACACTGAGTTTTGATCATTTCACGATTGTTCTTTCCATTTCCATTGTTGTAGCTATGGTGCAGTACTCGAATATTTCAACGGATCTGTGATTTCATCATTGTAGTATTCCTGCCATCTATGCAGATCATAGCCCATGCTTGTCCATCTTGTATAATGTTTGTTCATATGTTCCCATAAATTCAATATGGAGATCCACCCATATTGCTAGAGGCATCCCTGCCTTTTTCTTTGTGGAGTTCTTTTTTAAAAATTAATATTTAATTTTCTCAAATTGCATGTAAAAACAATATTTAACATTAATTTTTAAAAAATTTTGAATTCCAAATTCTCCCCCTCTCTCACTCCTCCCTCACTGAGAAGGCAAGAAATTCATGCAAAACATATTTCCATATTAGACATGTTGTAAAAGAAAATGTAGACCTCTCCCCCTCCACCAAATAAAGAAAAATAAAGTCTAAAAACTGCTTCTGATCTGCATTCAGATTCCATCAGTTCTTTCTCTGCAAGGGCATTAGCATTTTGTGTCACGAGTCCTTTGGAATTGTCTTGGATTACTGTATTGCTGAGAATAGCTAAGTCATTCACAGTTGATCATATTGCTCTTATTGTGTACAATGTTCTCCTGATTCTGCTCACTTCAATTTGCATCAGTTTATGTAAGTCTTTCCAGATTTTTCTGAACCCATTCTGATCATCCTTTCTTGTTGTATAATACTATTCCATATTCCCCAATTGATGGGTATACCCTCAATTTCTAATTTTTTGCCACCACAAAAAGACCTGCCATAAATATTTTCATATGTATAGATCTTTTTCCTTTTTTAATTTTTAAAAATCTTTTTTGGATAGAAATTTAGTAGTGGTATTGCTGGGTCAAAGAGTATTCACCATTTCTTAGCCGTTTGGGCATAGTTCCCACTTGCTCTTCGGAATTGTTGAATCAGTTCATGATTCCATCAACAATGTATTAGTGTCCCAATTTTCTCACATTCTCACCCACATTAGTCATTTCTGATAGGTATGAGGTGGTACCTCAGAGTTAGTTTAACTTGCATCTGTCTAATCAATATTGATTTAGAGCATTTTTTCATGACTATAGATAGCTTTGGTTTTTCATCTGAAAACTGCCTGTTCATGTTCTTTGACTATTTATCAATTGTGGAATTACTTATATTATAAATTTGACTCTGTTCTTTATATATTTGAGAAATGAAGCCTTTATCAGAGTAACTCACTTAAAAATTTTTTTAACAGGTATGGTTACTGTGTATTTCTCTCCATCCTATTTTTCTCTTCTTTATCCTTTTCTCTCTCATTTCACCCTGTACCTCCTCAAAAGTGTTTTGCCTCTGACCTCCACTTTTCTCAATCCACCCTCCTTTCTATCAGCCACCCCATCCCCTTCTTTCATCTCCTTCCCTTATTACTTCCCTGTAGGGTAAGATAGATTTCTATACCCAGATGGGTATGTATGTCATTCCCTCTTTGAGTCAATTCTGATAAGAGTAAGGTCCATGTTATCTGCTCTCCACTCTGCCATCTTCCACCCCACTGTAAAAGCTTTTTACACCTCTTTTATGTGAGATAATTTCCCTTACTTTTTCTTTTGGCTTTTTCCACTTAATAGCATTTTATTTTTTCCAATTACATGGAAAGATAACTTTCAGCATTCATTTCTATAAGATTTTGAGGTTCAATTTCTCTTCTCCCAACCTCCCTCCCCTCCCCCCTCTCCAAGATGGCAAAAAATCTGCTATATGTTCATATGCTGTATATGTACAATCATATCAGACATATTTCCACATCAGTCATGTTGTGAAAAAAAAGAATTGGAACAAAAGGGAAAAACCATGAAAAAGGAAAAAAAAGAGAAAATAGTATGCTTTGATCTGCATTCCAACTCCATAGTTCTTCCTCTGAATGTGGATAGCATTTGACATCATGAGTCTTTTGGAATTGTCTTAGATCATTGCATTGCTTAGAAGAACTAAGTCTAAGTTGGTCATCACACAATGTTGCTGTTTTTGTGTACAATATTCTCCTGGTTTTGTTCACTCAGCATCAGTTCATGTAAGTCCAGGATTTTTTCTGAAATTCACATGCTCATCATTTCGTATAGTATAATAGTATTCCATTACATTCATATATCACAACTTGTTCATCCAATCCTCAATTGATGGGCATCCCCTCAAATTCCAGTTCTTGGCCATCACAAAAAGAGCTGCTATAAAATATTTTTGTACATGTGGGTCTTTTTCCTTTTTGAGGATCTCTTTGGGATACAGACCTAATAGTGGTATTGCCAGACCAAAGGGTATACACAGTTTTATAGCCCTTTGGGCATAGTTCCAAATTGCTCTCCAGAATGGTTGGATCAGTTCACAACTCCACCAACAATGCATTAGTGTTCCAATTTTCCCACATCTTCTCCAACATTTCTCATTTTCCTTTTTTGTCTTGTTAGTCAATCTGATAGGTGTAATGTAGTTTCTCAGAGTTGTTTTAATTTGCATTTTTCCAGTCAATAGTGATTTACACCATTTTTTTCATACAACTATAGAAAGCTTAAATTTCTTCATCTGAAAACTTCCTGATCATATCCTTTGCCCATTTACCAATTAGATAACGACTTGTATTCTTCTAAATGTACTTAGTTCTCTATATTTTTGAGAAATGAGGGATTTATAAGAGATACTTGTTACAATATCCTCCCACATATCCTACATGACAGGTCTACCCAAATTGCTGATGGTCTTTCCATAGATATCTTGACATTATAAGGCTGCCAGTGGAGCACATGTATTGTCCATCCCTTCTTACTCTTGCTGTGTAAATGGCCCGCCTCCTTTTGCAGTCATGCACCTCTTTTATGGTATCTTTAATGTTACTTCTGGTGTGAAAGTCCTCAGTAGTAATATGCTATGTGGTTTAGTGATCCTATACATGTCTTCATCACCCTTTGGGTGACCAATTACTTTAATTCTTTGGAGACAGAAAGGATATTGGTGTTAAGAAAATAAGCCTCTCTGTCAAAGAGAAGTTTGGGGGTCATTAATAGCTATGTACAATTTCTCAAGTGAAATCTAGTCTATTTCCCACCCCTCCATTCAATCCTTAGTCTAGTTTATTATCCATATGCAGGTTCAGTCCAAAATATATGTACTGATGGACCCAGTTAGGTCTGTGGTGTCTATCAAACTGAATGACGTAGTCAGGACAACAGGCATGCTTTATTGACTTGGTTTTTCCCCAGTGGACAGATAGAGTTCTTCAATTAAAATGAGTCTGGATTTCATTTCATGGGAGTTTTCTGGGACTTGATGCAATCTGCATAATGTCATCCACAAATATGAACATCTGGAGACTTTGTCATTTATAGAAGGAATCTGTCTTTAATTTAGATTGTGTTGGTCATCCTCCATGTCCCTCCATGTCAGGTCTGAACCTCCTTGCCAAGCCTGCATATCACCATTTTATACCTCAATTGATATCAATAAGCAGGAGGTATAGCTAGATGGTGTAGTAGATAGAGCACTGGGACTGGAGTCAGAAAGTCCTGAGTTGAAATCCAACCTTGGATATTTACTAGTTGTGTGACTTATGGCAAGTCACTTAACATTTTTTGACTCAGTTTCCTCATCTGTAAAATGAGCTGGAGAAGCAAATGGCAAATCACTCCAGTATCTTTGCCAAGAAAACCCCAAATAGGATCATGAAGAGTAGGACAAGACTGGAGTGACTCTACAACAATCACAGTTCAGAAGAGAGAGCTCACTGTTGCCTATTGGTGAAGGAAAGCTTTGAGGAAGAGGCGGGCCATGAGCTGGGATTGGAAGGAGGGACAGAACTCATCAAGAGATAAGTTGCAAACTACCTTGTCTTGTGTATCCATATATGTATGTATATATATATATATATATATAACTTTATATTTGTGCTGTATTTTTAATGTGTACTTGTTGTAAACCCCTTAGGAGGAGGACTGTTTGCTATTTTATACTTGGATCCACAGTGACTATCATAGTACATAGCACATTAATAAATATTTGTTGATTTTAATCCTTTGTATTTTCCTTAATTGAGTCTTTTTAATGCACCTATAGATTTGATTTCTCACCTGTTCACTGATCTCTAGAACTAAAGCTAAAAGAGCATAACTAGGGTAGAGAATCTCATGAATACAGTGGAATCATTTTTATTTTTTTCAATTTGCAGTCTTCTCCAAATCAAGCGAATGAAGCAATAAAGGCTGCTGTAGACTTGGGTTACCGCCATTTTGACTGTGCCTTTTTGTATCCTTTGCGGGAGAAGGTATCCAGCAAAAAGCATTATGAAATGGGAGAACCTTCTCATTGTCTCCAAGCTATGTCTTCTCTGCTGGGAAAACAACCCCTGCACTTCTAGCTGGCATAACTGGGAGAAGGATTTTTTAGAGTCGAGAAGGATATACTGACTTATTGATCATGTTTGTTGCTCAGGGACTTCTTTTTTCTAGTGCGTTTCACTGGCCCAACACTACCCAAAGTAACGTGACCGCAGATTTAAGTACTAAAAGAAATTAGGGCAAGACTAATATAAATTGAGGAAACCTCTGTAGAAATTTTCATGGAAGTTGGAAATATGACTTTCCCATTATGGTTATCAAACATATTTCTTCTCTAGTGTCCTGAGAGTAAATAGCTTGGAGATGTTTTTGTATGGTGTTTACCTTATCAGCATTTTATAGAAGGCTGTTGACTTGAATTGTTTAATTAAATATGCAAATACATACGGTCACTTCTTATTTATCTGTAGGTGGATATTGTATTTGGTAGATTACACAAAATATTTAATCCTGGATTAATTTCCACCAATGATCTAACGTTTCTCTCCAGACCTTCCATCAATTAATGTATGTAGAGGAAATGCAAACTAATTTACATATCAGCAGAACAAATTTAGGAAGGAAAATTCCCAGCTCTTGCCTTCCCAGATCCTATAATGTGGTTGAGGACCAGGTTAAAAAATGACATGAGTTACCCACTGTGTGGATACTGCTATGAATGATTTGATGCAGTTCTGGATAAAGATTCATCACTGACAACAAGGAAGAACAATCAAGCAACAAATATTTATTAAGCACCTACTGTGTTCCAGGAACTGAGGAAGGTTCTGGGGATACAAAAACAAAAGGTTTCAGGTCCTTGAGGGTCATTACTTGGTGAGTCATAGGACCAGAGTTCTGTGACAGGAACAAGTTCTACAGTCCTTGATTTGCTTCACTTAAAATAAATAAATACAGTGATTGTGAGAGCATTGGCAGGGCTTTGAGTGATCATTTCAAGCTGCATTATAAGTTTCTGACTCACAAGCCAGAAGAGACAACTCTAAGAAATCTACATTACTAATATATGCATTACACATATCATACTGAATAGTATGACAATCATAATTCCCTTCATAGTCCTAAGATGAAGGAAGACTGGGAAAGGATACTTGCAGAAGGTGTGACTTTAACTCTTCTCTTTGGTGTTGAAAGCTCTTTTTTTTGGCTAAAGGGTTAAATATTTTTGTTTTTTGATATTATTTTTTTCCCAATTCATTTTATTACTTATTTAATATTTTAGTTTTCAACATTGATTTCCACAAGATTTTGAGTTACAAATTTTCTCCCCATTTCTACCCTCCCCCCACTCCAAGATGGCATATATTCTGATTGCCCAGTTCCTCAGTCAGCCCTCCCTTCTTGCACCCCACTCCCCCACCCGCATCCCCTTTCCCTTACTTTCTTGTAGGGCAGGATAGATTTCTATGCCCCATTCCCTATATATCTTATTTCTCAGTTGCATGCAAAAACAACTTTTTCTTTTGAGCATCTGATTTTAAAACTTGGAGTTCCAAATTCTCTCCCCTCTTCTGTTCCCATTCACCCTCCCTAAGAAGGCAAGCAATTCAACATAGGCCACACATGTATCATTATGTAAAACACTTCCACAATACTCATGTTGTGAAAGAGTAACTATTTTTCTCTCCATCCTATCCTGTCTCCCTTTATTCAATTTTCTCCCTTGACCTTATCCCTTTTCAAAAGTGTTTGCTTTTGATTACCTCCTCCTCCTATCTGCCCTCCCTTCTATCATCTCCCCTTTTTGTCCCCTTCCTCCTACTTTCCTGTGAGGTAAGATACCCAATTGAGTGTGCATGTTATTCCCTCTTCAAGTCAAATCTGATGAGAGCAAGATTTACTCATTCCCCCTCAACTGCCCCCTCTTCCCTTCCAACAGAACTGCTTTTTCTTGCCACTTTTATGTGAGATAATTTACCCCATTCTATCTCTCCCTTTCTCCCTCTCTCAATATATTTCTCTCCCATCCCTTAATTTTATTTTATTTTTTTATACATCATCCCTTCATATTCAACTCATCCTGTGCCTTCTGTCTCTCTCTATGTATATGTATGTGTGTGTGTGTGTATATATATATATATATATATATATATATATATATATCTATATATATATATATATATATATATATATATATATACATATGTATATTTGCTTCAACTACCCTAATACTGAGAAAGGTCTCATGAATTACACACATCATCTTTCCTTGTAGGAATGTAAACAAAACAGCTCAACTTTAGTAAGTCCCTTATGATTTCTCTTTCTTGTTTACCTTTTCATGCTTCTCTTGATTCTTGTGTTTGAAAGTCAAATTTTCTATTCAGTTCTGGTCTTTTCATTGAGAAAGCTTGAAAGTCCTCTATTTTATTGAAAATTCTTATTTTGTCTTGGAGCATTATACTCAGTTTTGCTGGGTAGGTGATTCTTGGTTTTAATCCTGGTTCCTTTGACCTCCGGAATATCATATTCCAAGCCCTTCGATCTCTTAATGTAGAAGCTGCTAGATCTTGTGTTATCCTGATTGTGTTTCCACAATATTCAAATTGTTTCTTTCTGGCTGCTTGCAGTATTTTCTTCTTGACCTCGAAACTCTGGAATTTGGCAACAATATTCCTAGGAGTTTTCTTTTTGGAATCTTTTTCAAAAGGTGATTTGTAGATTCTTTCAATTTCTGTATTACCCTCTGGCTCTAGAATATCAGGGCAGTTTTCCTTGATAATTTCTTGAAAGACGATGTCTAGTTTCTTTTTTTGATAATGGCTTTCAGGTAGTCCAATAATTTTTAAATTATCTCTCCTGGATCAATTCTCCAGGTCAGTGGTTTTTCCAATGAGATAGTTCACATTGTCTTCCATTTTTTCATTCCTTTGGTTCTGTTTTATAATATCTTGATTTCTCATAATGTCACTAGCTTCCACTTGCTCCAATCTAATTTTTAAGGTGGTATTTTCTTCAGTGGCCTTTTGGACCTCCTTTACCATTTGCCTAATTCTGCCTTTCAAGACATTCTTCTCCTCATTGGCTTTTTTGATCTCTTTTGCCACTTGGGTTAGTCTGTTCTTTAAGGTGTTATTTTCTTCAGTATTTTTTTGAGTCTCCTTTAGCAAGACATTGACCTGTTTTTCATGGTTTTCTTGCATCTCTCTCATTTCTCTTCCCAATTTTTCCTCTGTTTCTCTTACTTGCTTTTCCAAATCCTTTTTGAGCTCTTCCATGGCCTGAGCCCAATTCATATTTTTCTTGGAGGCTTTTGATGTAGGCTCTTTGTCGTTGTTGACTTTTCTGGCTGCATATTTTGATCTTTTTTGTAACTAAAAAAAGATTCTAGAGTCTAGATCTGAGGTTGAGTCTGAGTCTGTGTCCTTTTTTGCTGCCTGGCCATGTTCCCAGCCAACTACTTGAACTTTGAGCTTTTTTGTGAGGGTATGGCTGCTTGTAGAGTAGAGAGTGCTTTGTCCCAAGCTATAGGGTGCAAGCGTGGCTGTTTTCAGAGGTACTTCTACTCCACTGTCACCGCAAGCTCTGCTGCAGCAGCGCTCCTTCTCCCCCAAGAACTGCCAACCAGGATTGCAACCCAGATCCATGCAGGGCAAAGAAAGCCCTGCTTTCCCGCTCTGGGCTGCCACTTGATTCCTCCCACTGTGTGAGCCAATGTCTCTGGAAGCAGCTGCCAGAGTTTCCTGCTGCTGCTGTCACCACTATGCAACACCTCCACCACCCCCAGGGATGGGGCCTGACCCACTTTCTAACCTGATCTAGCAGTTTTCCCACTAACCTGCTCCTTGGTCTTTGGCGTTTGTGGGTTGAGAAATCTGGTAACTGCCACAGCTCAATGATTCATGGCCCTAAGACCTGCCCCAGGCTGACTCCTGGTCTGGTCTATCCTTGTCTGTCCTGGCGCAGCCCACACTGGGTTGTCTGCTCCCAGCACCATGGGATAGACCCTTCCCAGCCACCATCCAAGCCATCCTGGGCTGGAGAGCTGCTTTGCTCTGCTATTTTGTGGGTTCTGCAGCTCTAGAATTTGTTCAGAGCTATTTTTATGGGTGTTTGGAGGGATTTGCGGGAGAGCTTAAGCAATTCTCTGCTTTCCAGCTGCCATCTAGGCTCCACCCTCCTTGAAAGCTCTTTATAACCTGTCTTCAACCCACTCTCCAATCTTTTACACATTACTCCCCTTTGTGTACTCTCTGATTAGCCAAATTGACTTTCCCTTACTTTCTTATTTTCCCTCAGTTCAAATCAGGCCTCTGACACTTCATAGCTATGTGACCTTGGGCAAGTCACTTAACCCTTTTTGCTTCAGTTTCTTTATCTGTAAAATAAGCTGGAGAAGGAAATGGCAAACAACTCTAGTGGTTTCTTTGCCAAGAAAACTCCAATGATGTCATGAAGAGTTGAATATGAATCAACAACAACTACAGTGCTGTCCCTCATCCATGCCACTCCATTTTACATCAACTTGCTTTTGCATTGGCTATCCCCCATGCCTGGAATGCACTCCTTCCTCACCTTAGACTCTTGTAAACCCTAATTTGAATCAGAAAATCCTTATCAGTCCCTGAATGCTGAACAGCTGGTAGTCTTACAAATTTAATCAAAAGGACTTATAATAGAAAAGGAAGAATAAAACCATTTACATATCTATCTGCCAAGCACAGAAATTAGCTACAATTCAGAAGAAGAGCAATAGAGACTTCCAGAAATTCACAGGAAGCAAAAGCCAAAAAACGAGTCAGCAATAAAACCTGTGACCTCCAACATTCATAAAGAAAATTGTGTTGCCACTTATGCCTTACCAGTGGGGTATAAGAGGGCAACAAAGTAGCAAAGTAGAAAACAGAGAATGGAGCTTTTGTTGCAACGTGTATTTTATTTTATTTTTTGCAGTTCCAATGTTATTATAATTTGATCTATATTGAGACTTCGGTGAAAAAGAAACATCAAGACAAAGGGTCTACAGCTAGTAAGCAGGGCGATTATTTTGAAAAGGAGCCACCTCAACGGAATCATTTTTTAAACTTTCCAAGTAGCAAAATTAGGAAAATCACAGCAAGCTAGAAATATATATCTGTTGAGATAAATCCTATTCTACAAGTATTTTTGTTTCTCAGGAGTACAATAAGTAACAGTCTTTTCAGTAAAATATTCAGATTAGCTCTCATTCTCTGCTTTTATTTCTCTATTTTGGAAGGTTAAGGCACTTGTCTCAAACTCTAATAGAAATGAGGGTCACTAAATTGCACATAAAGATATCTGTAGTTGTATATAAAAAAACTACTTATTAACTTTATAGATTTATTTAACATTTTTATGTTATTAAATATTTTCCAATTGTGTTTATAGGATCATTACTAAAGTTCTTAATTCTAAAAATTTGGGAAACCATAATTATAATGCATTGTAGAACACATTCTAGATTTTTTAAAGTCCTTCTTCCAGTTTTTTATTTATACTAGTCTCATGGTGATTTTTATTAACCACGCAAGAAATAAAACATCTTGGTATATACTTCTGACATAGAGCTGGAATTCTTGACTCCCCAAAGAGTCTATACATTAGAAGGGCATATAGAAAAAATATACATCTTTTATCAATAAGACTGATTTTTCTTCAAATTCATAAGTATATTATTATTTTTAAAAAGGTTTCATATGCTTCATCAGATTATCTATGGTTAACAGAATCTGCTAAAGAATTTTTAGCTGCTCTAACTTTTATCGCAGCCCTGGCTCAGTCAGAGACAGGATGACAAGGTGAAAAAATCCTAATGGCTCTAATTTTTACCCAAATAAATTTTACTCCTTAAAAACATCTTTGAAAGTGAGAACTTTGAATCTGCCAGTCAAAGGCAAGTGGGACTCTGGAAAAGATTCAGTGGCACCTTGTCCCTTCTCCTTGTACTGGGAGACTCAAAGTGTCTCTTTTTCTTTTCCCAATTTGCCTTAGTGCCAAATAGTATAATAAATTGTGACTTCAAGTTAGGAGTAACATATTCTACTTAAATCTAAGGTGAAAAGATCCCTGTTTTCTTTCTTATCTAGCTTCACATTCCTAATTTGGCCAGATTTGGAATGAAGGGAGAAAGAGCATTTTTTCAATTTCCCAAAAGTTTCTAAATCTTATTTCTTTCTAATTCTGACCTGACACCTCAATTTGCCTTTTTCATCATATAACCTAAACAATAAAACATTTTTCTCACTCCTTTTCTCTCCCCTGCCTTCTCGCTCCTCCGAAGAGACTGGAGTCCGGGAGAGAGAGAAAGAGACAACAGGGTGTCAGATTACACACTCACACAGAAACACAGAACAGACACAGATACAGACAAGAACACAGAGAGGATTTTTTGAATCCTTACACAAATTGCTTGGCCCTCAGGAGTGTAATGGAGGCCAGGTGCCATGCTTTATTGGGGTCTTGTAGACCCTGCTTTTTAAGATGATCTGGGGCTGTTCTCCAGGCCGTGTCTGCCTTCAGATTCTTGTTGCTAAAGACCCTATTTCTCTAAAATACTCACTCATCTGGTTCCCTACAATGTCCCATTTCTCTAGATCTCTAGTCCCTTCATTGGGCCCCCAGGGGGAACAAATATACACAACTTCCAGGAACACACAGATCTGTTTGGAAGCGCAGTACAAGCCCTTTCCCTTCATTAAATTTTTCAACAATTTGGTGTAGCTCTCCTGATCTTTTTCTCTTGTGTGTTTTGATAACTCATAAGCCATTTTTTTAAATTATTCTGTCTCTCCCCGAATTAACACCTGATGTACCGAGACTGCACACTAACTTAAGTTTCGGGGCTATGATGGATTATAGCCTTGCATCCCCCATACCTGGAGCTCCTTCCCAGGGTTTCCTGGTGATGATCCTACCCCACGAGTTGGGCGCCACTTGTTGGGGTCTGACCAGCAGACCCCAACCCGTCGCCAGGAAATGAAAACACACGTCAGGTGAGTACTAAAACACAGCACGTTTATTGAAAACCAAGGGAGTTCTTAGGTAGTGTTTCTACTGCTTTGAAGCCTATGTGTGGGTCATATGCCAGGACTGTAGCCTGTGTTTTTCCAATATTATCACTTAGTTTTTTCTCACACCAGATCTTATTTTTCTCTACACCATATCTCCATGTTTGGTCTCAGTCTGGGAGCACGCATACCCTGCTTGGAGCATTCCTTAGAGCCCTTTCTCAAGACATGAAGAGTTCATGTCGAGGTCAGACTCAGCTCCAGGCTTCTACACATAGCCTCATTACTGATAGAATACATGAGTCAAGGGTACAATTTCATAATCATTTTCTCCTGGGTAGACTACTGTTACAGTATTGTCTTTCCCATGTGCTATAATTTCTGCAGCCTTTGGAACATCATCTAGCTTCTGCTTTACCCATACTTTAGCTACCAATTTTATTCTATCAGTAGAACCAAATTCTTCCTTTCCTCTGGTAGTTATTTTGGAAGGAGGGTCAGTTTTCACAAGGAATAATAATCAATTGGACTATTCCATCATTTTTACACAACTGTATAGGTTTTTCACCTAAATTCTGGAGTGTCACAATAATTTCTCCTTGATAACTAGAATCTATCACTCCAGCCAATACATGTATTCCTGCTGCTAATTCTGGTTTAGGAAATATATGTCCAAAATGATTCTTAGCAATTCTCATACATATCCCAGCAGAGATTTTTCTTATCTTGTTTCTATCCAACCAAAAGTTCTCTAAACAATGTAAATCATACCCTGCTGAACCAGGTGTTCCTGGATACGATGGGGGGACATCTTCCCTCACACTCAATATTTTGTATCTTATGTGTTTGCTGTTTTCTAATTTGCAGATTTGGGGTCATCATTCTGACTAGAGGTGTACTTCTTCCTAATGGTCTGTTATTCAAATTATGTAAACCAATGAACAAATTATCCTTCCAATGTTGATACAAATTATTAGAACTTAACTTTCTTAACTGTTGTTTCAACAATCCATTCATCCTTCCTATCAATCCAAATGCTTGTGGATAGTATGGAATATGATCTATCTATTGTTCAATACACAATATCTCTTCATCTCATTACCTTTGAAATGTGGCCCACTGTCACTTTGAATCTGCATTGGGGTTCCATAATACCTATAATATCTAGAGTTTTACAGGTGTTTTTCTGGGTTGCATTCTTACAAGGACAAGCCACTAGTATACCTGAATAGGTGTCAACACAAGTACATATAAATTTGTATCCTTTATGTTGGTGTAGTGGTCCAATATAATTTATCTGCCAAATCTGGGCTGGAACTTTTCCCCTTGCTATTTCTCCAGTTACTACCCAAGGAACAGTTTGTTCCCTTTCTAGTTGACATATATGACATTCTTCTGTTACTTGTTTTAACAATGAATAAAAGATACTAATAACTCAATCTTGTGCCCACTAGTGTGTAGCCTGGACTCCTAAATGGCCGGCTGTTTGGTGGACCCATTTTGCTAGTACTGGATCATCAGATGGTGTCAGAGTAGGGACAATATGTTCAGTAGCAATCTTTGCTGGTCGATCAGCATGTGTATTGTACTCACGTTCTGGTGTAGTGAGGTCCCCATGAGCATCCACATGAAAAACTGACAAATTAGTAACCAAAGACATGTTGCATATATCTTCCCATAGTTCTTTACCTTAAACTTGTTTACCATGAATTTCCCAATTTTGATTTTTCCACATGGGCATCCATGTAGCTAACCCATTAGCTACTGCCCACGGATCAGTGAATATATGACACTGTCCTCCTTTCTCTGTTTTAATAGCTTGATGTACTGCCATAAGTTCAGCATGTTGACTACTTCCACTTATCCCAGTACTTTCCAAAGTTCTCTTAGTACATGTGTTATAGGCTGCTGCTTTCCAATATCTTTTATGTCCCAAATATTTTGCTGTCCCATCAGTAAACTATGTATGTTTCTTCTGTTCTCCAGTCAGTCCATCATATCCATCATTCCATTTTACCAAGGATTGTACCAACTGTTGCCTTGGTTCAGAGGGTTTGTTATTCCCATCAATGCCGATGCTTGCTATAGATTCATGTAGAACAGAAACTCCAGTTTTGTCTGTTTTGGATCTATTCTGAATATACCGTTTCCATTTAATTATGCTAGCCTTTTGTGCATGTAAGTTCTGTGAGATGCTGGGGTACTCATTAGCGAAGTCATAATCAGGATTCCAGGCCTTAATATCACTTTGTGGCCCAGAGTCAGTTGTTCAGTCTCTACCAAAGCCCAATATGTAGTTAATAACTGCTTTTCAAAAGGTGTATATTGTAATACAAATGAAGGTAGTTTCCTTCACCAAAATCCTAAGGGTACATTTCAGCTTTGTTTCTGCCATAAACTTCAATTCACATAGTCATTTTGTACAGTCACTTGTAATTCCACTGGTCTACTTTGCATAGGCCATAAATCCAGAGCCAATTGTATAGCAGCTTTAGCTTCTTCAAAAGCTTTACTCTGTTCAAGTCCCCAGTCAAATTCATATTTTTTCCTGGTAACTTTATATAAGGGTTTCCAAATCTGCCCAAGATGTGGAATGTGGTGCCTCCAATATCCAAGCAGTCCTGTGAACTTTTGGGCCTCCTTCTTATTGGTAGGGATAGGGAAAGCTTGGATCTCCTGTCAATCTTGTGGGAGAATTTCTCGCAGTCATTTATTCCATTGTATACCCCAAAACTTTACAGTTTGAGCTGGTCCCTGAATCTTTGCAGGGTTAATTTCCCATCCTTTGCTTTTCATATGCTCAATTAAAAGTATCAAACTCTTCTCTGCTTCTTTCACATTTTCTCCTTGTATCATGATGTCATCTGTGTAGTAGGTAAGTTGTACACCAGGTAACTTTGATTCATCGAAATGTTCAGCCACAATCGTTATGACAAATAGTTGGGCTATACAGATATTCTTGTGGTAATTGGGGAAAAGTATATTGTCAGCCCTGCTACGTGAAAGCAAACTGGTCTCATTGTTTGGAGTGTATTGGGATCATAAAGAAAGCATTGGCCAAACCAATAACTGAGTACGAAGACCCATCATATTTCTGGATCCCTTCTGTTAAGGTAACAGTATCTGGAACAGCAGCATCCACAGGTGGAGTCACTTTATTCAATTGTCTATAATCCACTGTCATTCTCCATGTTGCATCTGACTTTCATACTGGCCATACAGGATTATTCCATTGAGTGGTTGTAGGGGCTAACACTCCTGCTTCAACATATTCCTTTATAGTGTTGGCTATTTCATCTTGCCCACCTCACACATGATACTGCTTCAAAGTAATTACTTTAGAAGGTTCAGGTAAAATAATTAGGTCCATCTTTACTTTTCCCACCAAAACTGTATTAATTCTTATCTTCCTTATTGCAAATTGATACGTCCCCTCAAGCAAATTCAGAGTCATGCCTTTCAATAAGGCTATTCCAATGATGTATTCAGGAATGGGTACAATGATCATGGTATATTCTTTCTTAGGCAATTGTCCCATTTTCATCCTCAGTTTCACTTGTTTGGCTGAAATTTCAGCCCTGCCTAGCCCTGTGATGGTAATAGGAGTTCCATGCTTAAGTTTGTCAGGGTTTCCATAAATCAAGCTGGCCTCCGCCCCAGTGTCTATCAACGCCCTAGTTATAGTGCTTGATCCATTCTTCCAATATATAGTCAGATTAATATGGAGTCTGTAGTCCTGTCTCTTTGTTTCTTTAATCTGGGCTGGGGCTAGGTGTATTCCCTAGTATCCTTGAAGGTATGACTCACTTGAATACAAGGTTTTAAGATCTGTAGGATTTGTTCGGGGCAGTTCTTACTTCTCTATTCCATTTGCTATTCAGCCCTCCATTTTCTCCATTCTTCACAGCTCCAAATAAGAATTGTGCAATAAAGGTAAAGTAATTTCAGCAGTCTGCACATGCTAAGGCACCAAGAACCTTAATGAAATAACAATCTGAAATAATAACAGAGAAAGCTAATTTCTGATCAAGTCTCTCAGCATTTAATGGGGGAAGTTAAAACATAATGGGGAGATGAAAATTGGGGAGGAGGGCAGTGAGTTAAGCTGGGCGTAAATATGCTTAGGGCCTCTAATGAAATAGCAATTCTATTTTAGGAGTGAAAATCTTGGGGGAAGATCCATGAGAAAAGAGTTTGGGATGAGTAAGGTCAAGAGGTGAAATGATCCAGAGGGTGAGTTGAACTGGGAATGAAGTGAGCATGGCTGGGGTCATTCATTCAGTCCAAAAGCATCATTAAGCTCCTTCCCTGTGCCAGGCACTGTGTTAAGAGCTGATGACATGAAGGAAGGCAAAAAACAAAACCCCAAAACAAGAAAACCAACCCCCAAAACTAGTCCCTCCTCTCAGAGGAGCTCACAGTGTAGCAACGTGCAATAATTATGAGCAAACAAGATAAATATAGTAGAAACTGGAGATAATTTCATATAAAAGGCACTAAAATTGAGGAAGGATGAGGATTTTTATAAAAGGAGGGATTTTAGTTGAAACTCCAAGGAAGCTGGAGTATAGGAGATAAGGAGGGAAAGAATTTTAGGCTAGGCAGACAGCCCGTGAAAATTCCTGGAAGGAGTTAGAGATGGAATTTTGTGTGCAAGGAATAGAAAGGAGACCAATGTCATTGGATTAAAGAGTAGAGTGGGGGTGGGGTGGGATTTAGGTGTAAGAATACTAGAAAGGTTAGCAGGATCCAGGTTTTCAAGGTTTTAAATACCAAATAGAGGATTTTATGTTAGATCTTAGAGGTGATAGGGAGCTATTGGAGTTGACTGGAGGAATGATATGGCCAGATCTGCATTTTAGGAAGATCATTTTGATTGCTGTGTAGAAAATGAATTGAAGGGGAAGAGACTTGAGGAAGAGTGGTAAACCAGAAGCTATTGCAATAGTCCAGGCAGGAGATGATGAGGGCTTGCACTAGGTGGTGGCAGTATCAGAGGTAAGGAGGGGGCATATAGTTAAGGGTATATTGTATGTTAAGAAAACAAAATTGACAGACCTTGACAACAGATTTTTATGAGAAGGGAGAAGGTGAAGGGTCAAGGATGACACCTAGTTTGCAAGCCTGGGTAACTGGGAGGATGGGGGTACACTTGAGAGTAATAGGAAAGTTAGGAAGAAGGCAAGATTTTGGGGGAAAGATAATGAATTCAGTTTTGTGGTCTCACTTGGCATGGTGATCCCAGATAGGACCAATCAGGAGGGCAGGCCCTAGCTAGGGTGGAGGCATCTTGGGTTATAAAAATCTGCTGATGAAGAGATGGCCAACTCCAGAGAGTGAATCGAGCTGAGAGGTACAGAGACACACTTTTAGACATGGCCACTGTGGGAATTCATTTTGCCAGATAGCACTTATTTATAACCAGAATTTTCTTTTTCTCCCTGTTTTTAACTGGGTGAAGGGCAATGGAAGGGAGAGAAAGTGGCTAGCAATAATGATGTAAAAAGAGAGGGCACCCTTGTATCAGTTTAAAAGAAAGAGAGATGTTTATAAGGAAGTATAGACAAGCAGGGTAGTTTCGAAGGTACTGTATAGAATTTATTATATGAGTTTTAAAAAAGAGTTCTATGCTATGGAAATTCATGGTTTCATATAGAATCCTTCTTTTGATTTTCTGCTATGTGAAAGGAAGGAAGGAAGGAAACAAGCATTTATTAAGTGCCTACTATGTGCCGGGGATTTTGCTAAGCACTTTTCAAATATTATCTCGTTTGATCCTCACAACACCCCTGGGAAGTAGGTGCTATTATTATCCCCATTTTATAGTCAAGGAAACTTGAAACAGACAGAGATTAATTGACTTGCCTGAGTCACTCAGCTAGTCAGTGTCTGAGGCTGGATTTGAACTCACATCTTCTGGACTTCAGACCCAGAGCTTTATCCACTCTATTTGTGTCTAAGTTGAGAATTTTTTTAAAGCACTCAGTTTGCCTTTAAGGCAGTGGGGAGGGATTTAGTTATTGAGACTGAAAGTTATATTTTTGGTCTTGATGTCTAAACTAGGGAGAATCAAAAGAGAAAGAAAATGATTAAAGCAATGACATTGATGCAATAGTTTCAAATCAAATATTAGCAAAAAGGCTACAGCAACATATGAAAAATATTATAAATTATGACCAGGTCGGATTTATGTCAGAAATGCAGGGATGATTCAATATTAAGAAAACTAAGACTAGAATAGACCATGTTAATAGCAATAATAATTTAAGTCACATGATCATATCAATAGATGCTGAAAAACTTTTGATAAAATTCAACACCAATTTCTTTTAAGAACAGTAGAAAGCATAGAAATACTTAACTCTTTCCTTAACATGGTAAGTGGTGATATAAATATAATAAAATTGATAATATGGTAAGAAGTATCCATCTAAAACCAAGAGTCAGAGTGACAGTTGATGAGAAAAAACTGGATACCTTTGCATTAAGATCAGGGGTAATGCAAAGATTTTAATTATCACTGTTATTATTTGATATTGTATTATACATGAAACTTATAGCAATAAGACAAGAAAAAGACATTGAAGGAATAAGCATATGCAAAGAGGAAACAGAACAAATGCCCTTTTTCAGATGATATGATGATTACTTAGAGATGATACTTAGGGAGCCTTACAGAGCCAACTAAATATTAATTGAAATAATTAATGACTTTAACAAAATTGTGAAATATAAAATGCAATCATGTAAATCGTCAGCCTTTCTGTATATTACCAACAAAACTTAGCAGAAAGATATAGAAAGAGAAATTATTTAAAATACTTCCATTTATCTTTTTCTCTCCTTAATAGTATTTTATTTTTTCCAGTTACATGTAAAGATAGTTTTCTACATTTGCTTTTATAAAATTTTGAGTTCCAAATTTTTTCTCCCTCCCACTCTCTCCTCCCCCCTCCCCAAGCAATGTGATATAGACTATACATGTACAATCATATTAAACATATTTCCGCATTAGTCATGTTGTGAAAGAAGAATCAGAACAAAAGGGAGAAAGGAAAAAAGAGATTAAATAGTATGCTTTAATCTGCATTCAGACTCCATAGTTCTTTCCCTGGCTGTGGATTGCATTTTCCATAATGGGTCTTTTGGAATTGTCTTGGATCATTGTATCAAAGGCTATCAAAGTTGATTATTGCACAATGTTCCTGTTACTGTGTACAATGTTCTACTGGTTCCACTCAGTTCACTCAGCATCAGTTCATTTATGTCTTTCCAAGTTTTTCTGAAATCTGCCTGCTCATCATTTCTTATACAACAACAATATTCCATTACATTCATATACTGCAACTTGTTCAGTCATTCCCTAATTTCCAATTCTTTGCCACTACAGAAAAAGCTGCTGTATTTTGTACATGTAGGTCCTTCCCCTTTTTTATGATCTCTTTGCAATATAGACCTAGCATTGGCATTGCGGGACAATTTTATAGCCCTTTGGGCATAGTTCAAATTGCTCTCCAGAATGGCTGGATCCGTTCACAACTCCATCCACAATGCATTAGTGTCCCAATTTCCCCACATCTTCTCCAGCATTTATAATTTTCCTTATAGGTGTGAGGTGTTACCTCAGAATACTTTTGAACTCAGGTCCTCCTGACTCCAGGGCCGGTGCTCTACTCACTGCACCACCTAGCTGCCCCCTCATCAGAGTACTTTTAATTTGCATAAAATACTTCCCTTTAAAATAATTTTGTAGAAAGTATAAAATACTTGGGAGTTTAGCTACTAAGACATACAGAACTATATGACTATAACTACAAACAATCTTTATGAAAATAAAGTAGACCTAAACAATTGGAGAAATATAGTTGTTCAGGTAGTTTGAATCAATATAACAAAACTGATAATACTCTTTGAAGCAACTTATTTCTTCAATGCCACACCAATCAAACAACCCAAGTATAATTTTAAAGAGCTAGAAAAAATAACAATGAAATTCTTCTGCAGCTGGGGTTCATAACCTTTGTTGGCATCATGGACCCTTTTGGTAATACCTGTGGACCTTTACTCAAAATAATGCTTTTAAATGCATGAAATAGAATACATAGGACTACAAAAGAAATCAATTATATTCAAATAAACATATGATTTTTCCCAACCAAGTTCATAGACCACCCTGAAAACTAAGGACATCTTGGGGTCCACGTATTGAGGTTTAGAACCTCCTAATCTGAAGAACAAAGGTCAAGAATCTTGAAAAGGAAGGAAGGAAAGGGGCCTAGCAGTAGCTCATCTCAAACTGTAGGAACAATTTCAAAGTAAGAGCCATATGAAAAATATTACAAATCACTAATAATCATAGAACTGCAAATTAGAGTACCTTTGAAATTCCATCTGTTGAAATTCTACATGTTAGAATGACAAAGATAACAAAAAAGGAAAGTAATAAATGTTGAAGGGGATGCCTCAACAGACCTGAGCCTGAACCTTAAAATTATACTCATATGCCTACAACTGGTTATATAATTAACCATAGCACTCAAGGCACAGCTAGGTGACCCAGTGGATAGAGCCATTTCTCTGCCATTTCATCTCAATCTTAACTCTCTGGACAACTCCATCAAGGTCCTATCTCCTGGCAAACCAGGCCATGACTTCGGGCTCTGCCAGTCAACCACTGCAGTATCTTTGCCAAGAAAACTGCAAATGGGCTCACAAATGAATGAAATCACTCAACAACACAGCACCCAATCCAATATCAATGGAATATGCATATTTCAATGCATAATATGAATAATCTCAGCATAACATTATTTGTGGCATTTTTGTAGCAGTTGAAGAGCAGGGCTTTTAAAAAATACCAATTGTGATATAAGTCTTGTAAATCAATATGATTGGGTTGCCTGTGCTTGGACCCCAATTGCAAAATCCCATTTTCCCCTAGCCTCAAGATATTATCCCTGGCAGCTTTTCCTCAGTCCAAGGACACTATATCTAGCAATCACTCATGAGTGGGCCCTAGCCACATACTTATCTTTCTCCGTAGAACAGTAACAAGCTATACCTGTAAGAATTCCACTGGATTATCTATGGCACCTCCCTACCTCATTACATATATTCTGACCTCCTCATTGTGTATACCTTAGACTTTAGAGAGATACATACTCTCTACATCTATCTTGTCAAAAAAGACACTGATAGGTGGCAGACTGGGCATTCCTCAGTCAGCCCTGACTGCTAGTTAACTTATTGAAGTAGCAGGCCTAAAACAATACCTTCCCTGTGCCCCTCCTTGAGCTTTCCCTGGTGAACTCTGGGTAAACCACCTGTGCTGTAGATACAAAAAGTGCATGTTCCTTTAAGAACTGGCCACTCCTTAACCACTCCCTAATCCAGCTCCACACCACCTAGTTAGCATATTCCATAGGTGTTCTACTATAGTATATCCTGTATAAACTTTAACTGTACCCACAGGTTCCTTAAGAACTTTTGCCCACTGAAAAGCGTAAAAATAAATCTTTGCCACCTAGACTTAAAGAATGATTGAATCCATGAATTCATTCCAGGAGACCATGTCCAATGTCCAGTACTCAGGTCCTTCAGGAGTTCCCAAATGTATAAAACTGCATCAAACCCAATAGAGGAAAATGCTCTTCAGAAACTAAATCAATGTGAAAGAAAACAAATTAGAAACTAGATTTAAAAAATAAACAATCAAATTGTAAAACCAGTGGAGGTGTTTAAAAAAAATGCACTAAACAATATAAAAAGAAAAGTTTCCAAAAATATTAAGAAATGCTGACCTGAATTCAGCTCAAAACTCAAAAGCAGCGAAGGTAAAGAAAAAAAAATAAACATTTTTAGTGATAATATTACGATAAACCTATTTAAAAGCACAAATAACGGAAAAAAATTAATTCCTTTTACCAATATCTAACGACAAGGAGATTGTGGCAAGCAAGCCAGATCTAGCTATTAGTACACATGCCTGGAGAACTCTTTCTGCTACAATGGCAGTTTCACTTTCCTTTGGGGGCATTGCTTCTTTTCGTACTCAGTGTGTACTGCCTTCCAGGGCAAAGGCACAAAAAGACTGCCCCTATCAGCTCACCTCCTGAGCTTTCCTCTCCCTTCCCCCTTCCCATCACTCCTCCCTCTTGGTTATCTCTTCCTCTCCGCCTCCTTTTTTTCTCCTCTTGCCCTCTGCCCTCCTCTCCACCCCCTTCTTCCCTCCCTGTGTCTCCCCCCTACCTCCTCCTTCCTCACACTCTGATCCCACCATCCTTTAGGAATAACTACCGAAAAGGGGGATGACAATCAAATTTAAGTCAAGTGGAGACTTTACTCAAACATTTCAGTGCAGCTACATTTCTAGGGAAGTTGTAAAGAGGTGATTCGTCGCTTGATGTTCCCTCCGCCCCACTGGTGCAACTTTAAAAACAAGCCACTCCCTCTGAGCTTTATTGGGCAATAGAGTATAATAGCCAAGGCCTCAATTAGTCTTTGCCACCGCACGGGAGTTTTCTGACTGCACAGAATTGACCTGACCTGTGAAGTGAAAAGAAATGGCTCTTTCCAGTTCTCATACGGTGACAATGAATGATGGGCATACCATCCCAGTGCTGGGATTTGGTACTTACGGACCTAGAACTGTAAGTATAGAGGAGTGAGGTTGTGTGAGGGTGAGTAGAACACTGGGAGGGGAGATGAAGTCCGAATTATCCTAATTCCCTTCTCATACCACCCAGAATGGCGCTAGAGACTCTTTGAGGTAGAAATAAACAATTACGTATCAAATGCAGGATAGTGAATTTCTGTATAAACCTGACACTGTGGTAAACGTATCACATCTCGAATTTAGCCACCACAGGCTGGCCACAGAGACTCCTGGGAGTTGTAGTTCTTCCCAGGCTGGGAAATGAGAGCTAACGTGAGATCAGCCCTCAGAAAGGAAAGAGGAAGGTTATTCACTAAGCCCAGAGTTTGAAAAAGTACTTAGGTGTATGAGGAGACGAGATGAGCATCTGTGGCACACAGTGTCTGCTATACCTGCCTTTCGCCTCTTCGACACCTTGAGAGATGATATTTAAATGGATGAGCAGAGAGATGTGGGGCTGTGTACTATTACGCACGCTCGCTCCAGGAGCCAGAGTGCTGAGAGAAAAGCATAGGTCCTGCCCCCTGCCTTAATTCTGCTTATTCGTGTTGTTAACAACATTCTATTAAAGAATATTTCCCAGATTTAATATTATTTTTAGTATAGTTATAAATTGTATAACATATAAAATATAACTTACATAAAGTTAATTTAATTTTTATTTTATTACATTCATTTTTAATATTATTTTTCACCTGTGGTTACTTCGTCCTTAAAGTTGCCAGGTGTTCTTGGATTGAGGCTTGAGGACGAAATGGAAACCATACTGGAGAGAGGGAATTTGCCCAGGGCAAGGCAAGGAGCTCTTTTTGTTCTGAGGCCATAAGCACAAGAAGTACAAGCCTTTTCATAGTTCTACTTACAATCACAAAATTATTATGAACGGGCACTATCTTTTAGGTAAAGGTGTACCACAAACAAGGGCCTTATAAGAGTAACCGGTTGCACCCTATGGACATAAACTACTTATTGAACCTGTGCACTTGTGTGGTTGTTGGAAGATGGGTGGACGGATTGTCCAGACATTTTGTGGGTGAGGAGAAGGCAAATTCATGTGCAGGAAATGCAGGGCCAGCGTTGAGGGAACCTGGATATTGACATAGTCTGAGCACTGGGGCAAAAAAGAGTGCACAGAAGGCAAAGGGGTTACTTGGTGCTGTGTGTGAATATTGCAACTAGTAAAGGAGAAAGAAACAGAAAGGTAATAGTCGTGAGTGTGTGTGTGTGTGTGTGTGTGTGTGTGTGTGCATTTTGCTTAACATCTAAACACAGATGGGAGCCAGCCAAAAGGTTTCCTCCAGCCCCCTCCCTCTCTGCTTGCACATAGTGGTGTCCAGAAGGCAGGCAGTTTATTTTTTCCTTCATTCAGGGTGACAGGGCTCTTGAAGTAGTTTGGGGTGTGTGGGGAAATAGCCCAGCTGAGGAGAGACCAAGAGCCACGGCTCTGAACCCATTCTCTCCCTAGGTGTCACTGTCTCACTGTCAGACATTCTTTGTCTGCCCCTTCCCTTTTCTGAGGTGAAATGGGGAGTTTGGGACAGGGGGCAGGGATGGGGAAGGGAGTTGTTTTAGGGTGCAGTTATGATTGTTGAGGTTACATAGGGTGAAGGTCTGGACTTGATTGAGCAGCTGGGAAAGGGTACAAACCCAAGCAGGGCTACCCTAACAAGAAAACAGAACATGATATTTGGGGATCTTCAAGCTAGGAAGAACAAAATGGAATCACTTTAATATTTTCTGGTCTATTAGGTAAGACACTGCTCTTAATTTCAAGAAACTCACAACCTAAAAGAGAAATAAGACGCGAATGCAGAAAAATATAAATATATTATATGATAATTGCATTAGAGAGTTATACCAGAAAGAATTTTGAGAAGTTTGAAGTATAGAGTAATAACCAAGTGGGAAGAGGGAAAGATGGAATAAGGGAAGGCTTTCTGGACAAAATGATATTTAAATTGAGCTTTGTGGTATGGTTTATTTTTAATACTTTTCCAGTAGCCCTTTATTCATATTATAACTTCATTGCATTATAAGTAAAGTAAATATATATTATGGACATATATAATATTTATGCTTTTCTGCATTTGTTCTTGTCTAAGATCTTATCTAAGATCTCATAGAATCTTATCTAAGATTCTATTCATGATTTTAATTTTTCATTTATTTTTTGTTATATTTTTCTAGGGCTGATGGGGCAAATTGAAGTCTCTCATTATTATAGTTTTATGGTTTGTTTCTCCTTGTAATCATTTAGTTTTTCCTTTGTTTTTAATAGTTGTGCCATTGATCACATATGTATTAAGTATGAAATCAATTATTGTGTTACCTTTCAGTAAAATAGTTTTCTTTTTATCTCTTTTAAATTAAGTCTATTTTTGCTATTGACTTGACTAAAATCATAATTGTTACCCTGGCTATTTTGTGTTCAGCTGAGTCATAATCGATTTTGTCCCAACCCCTCATTTTAACTCTTTGTGAGTCTGTTTCTAGGATGATTCTTGTAAACAATGTATTGTTGGATTTTGTTTTCCAAATCCATTCCAACTTCTATTTTAGGGGATTTGTTCTGTGAAGTTTGGATCCAGTCAAAGGGTCACACTTGAGGACCTAGAGTGCCACATGTGGCCTTGAGATTGCAGGTTCCCCACCCATGGTCTAAGCCAAAGAATTCGGCTGACCTGGGCGGATGTGTATCTGGCAAAATGTCTAATTCTCTCTATTGCTTAATAGCCACATACTTCTTAGAATGGCCAGATGGAAAAATAAGCATCAGGATGTGAAGAAAATAAATGAAAAAAATGCAGCTGTTCATAGAAGAACTTGAATAGTACTTGGCCAAGAAAAAGACAAGCAAGGGAGAAAATGGAGGGAAGGAGAAACAATAGTTTAAGTACCATGTTATGGAAGGAGATCCATTGGGCTAATGTGTCTTTTTCCAGGTTGAAATTCTCTCCCTTTAAATTCCTAGGTTCCCAAAAGTGAAAGTGAGATGGCCACAAAGCTGGCTATTGAAGTGGGCTTTTGCCATATTGATGGGGCTTTCCTATATCAAAATGAAAAAGAAGTTGGGCAGGCAATCCGAGCGAAGATTGCAGATGGGACAGTGACCAGAGAGGATATATTCTACACAGGGAAGGTATGTGGGATTTTTTTCATGGTAAAAAAATGTGATAAATTATAAACAATATCCTAAGTGGAACAAAGAAGAAACTTCCCAACCAAGTCAATCTAAACAACAAAAATGAATTGTGCTGCATAAGGGAAAAGATGAAGGCTAGCTAGTATTGATCAGAAATAATGGAATTTAACTTCCAGTCATTTAATTTCAAAGGTAGAGTGGCCACTCAGTTAATAAGCAACTACTTGTACAGTGATATTCATTAAAGAAGAGACATGGTCTTTGTTCTTCAGAAGCGTACATTTAAACCAGTTTTAAGCTAGTATAAAAAAGCTGGAAATTTAATTTTCCCAAATAGAGAATTAAGAAATCACTTCAGGAACAATGAGAAAAATGAGCACCTCCAGGATAAATTATTAAGGAGGTGTAGTGACCATATTTTCTGAATGAGAAGCTGTGAGATTATTCCTTATTATGACATAACCAATGTAATTTTTTGGTATTCAGTGGACTTAATATTTTGAACTGACATTTTCATAACAGTGCTAGCAGTTTAAATTTAGTCTTGAAGACTAAAATTTAAATTATTCCTACTTTCAGTCAGGATGTAAGTTCCTTGACTAAACTGTGAGAAGACTGTATGGGAGCTTAGCAGATTTTGTTTTTAAGTAATGGATCAAAAGTGGAGTTAATTTGGAGAAAAATAATATTCCTATTTTGGAATTTAGTGTTTGACAGACTTGTATTTTTTTTAAATTAGAAATAAATTGTCTACCAGGAAGTCAAATTCCATATTTAATGCAAAGGATACAAATCAGAAATATGTAGTCAATTATTGGGCATTCTTTAAAAGCAGCTTATCATTGGGAAAACATAGAACAATGCCTTAAAGACAAGACAAAAGTAGACTGGAACTTCTTTTTAAGGAAGTTTACATGAGCTTAACTGTTTCTGAACAGCAGTAATGTGCATTTAAATTTGGTAGAAATTCAGTGACATCATATTATGTAATTAAAAAGTCTCATGGACAATCTAAAGGTTTTCTCATAGTTTTGTCTTGCTATCCATATTTAACTGGATTTGTAGAAGAAAAGGATTAAAATATACTTTAGCAATTTTTTTCTAGCTTGTTCTTCTTTTCCTTTGGTCCCCAGTGGTGGCTGATTTCTAGCACTTCATCCTTGAAACTTAAGGAAGATGTTAGTCATTACATTAATTTGTTGGGGACAGCAAACCCCTTGTTCCAATTAAATCTATTTTATTAAAGGTTTCTAAAATGATATAGAGAGAAAAGTAAATAATAAGGGACCAAAGTAACAGCAATGTTGCTTACCATTTCCTAAAACCTCCTCCCAAACTACAGGCATAGCAAGTTGCAAGTCTAGCCTGTTGTCTGTTGTGTGCTACTAAATCATCTTTGTGTTCAATCTTAGGAAACAATGTAGTTTCAATGTTGGGCACTTACCCAACAGATAAGGTGAAGGTGAATGTATCATATTTCAGTGCCTACTTCCCTATCATCTCTTTTGACATTTGATTCTGTAGCTACAGCTTCCTTGCATAGATGGAAGAAAATCTCAATAGGTTATCAAAACACAGTTTCATGTATATTCAAAATTCTGACATTAACCTGAGTTGGGAGGATATCTCATCGTTCACTAGGTCAGGTAGGTTTTGCCCAGGGAAAGCACCCCACTCCATGACTGTTTCTTCTTCTTGCCTTTCTAGCTCCAGGCTTGTCTGGTACTTCTTTTCAAACCCCCTGATTCAGAGATGTGTCCATAATGGGTGTCCATTCAGTCAGAACCTCCTTCAGCAGGCAGTTCAGGACCCTCACTTTGGTGGGTAAATTTCACTAATTCCCAAAGAGGTCCCTTTTGCTGTTTACAAAGCATGTGACATCTCTTTTGAGTCTCAGAAGAATTCTTGGAGATAGATAGAATTTCTTTATTATCCCTCATTTTACAAAGAAGCAGAGAGATTTAGTGACAAGGATGAACTTCAGCTACTTCACAATTTTTCTGTAAATTGGCCATTGTGGGAACTCATTCTGCTGTCCTGTTATTGCCACAATTTACTGTCCTGCTTGGAATTGCTTTGATAAAGAACATACACTATTACTTTGAATATTTCTTTATTCCCTTTAGCTTTGGAGTACATGCCACCGCCCAGAATTGGTCAGGCCTGCCCTGGAAGAGAGCCTGAAGAACCTCCAACTTGATTACCTTGACCTTTATATTATCCATTTTCCTGTTTCTCTTAAAGTAAGTGCTAGAACCCCTTCTAGGTGTACAAAGACTTTTTGACCACATTTTCTCTTTTCTGCCTTAGTATTTTTCAGCCCTCCTATAAGAAGTGAAGGAATGTTTTGTCCCTATTCAGGTTTTATCTAGAGGACTGCAGATAAATGTTGATAGGATTGGGTGTCAGAGTCCTAATATTTAAAGTAGATGTCTACAAGGAGACATTTCCAAGGGTATCCTGATTTAGCTTCAAGAGATGAAGCTGGTCATGGTGGTGAATGCCTATAGTCCCCCTGTTGGTGAATTCTCTTGACTTCTTGGGAGAGGCATATAGTCCTAGCAGGCTCCAATGACTGTGTGTCAAAGATAGGAGGAAAAACTTACAGATTTATTAGAGTGCTAAGCAATCTGCTCTTGGTGACAGCAAATTCATATTTCTTTGATTTAGTATAGATTTTGTTTTTGTGACCTTCAGGATGCTTAGAGTACACAGCCACTTAGCAGCATTGTGTAGCAACTTAGGAGAGAAGAAAAGGCATTTCACAGAAAAGGCTTCGTGTATCAGTCAAAGGAGAAAAAGGGAGTATTTGGAATACAAGTGGTAGGATTTATGGTCAGAATAAAAAAGATGTTCAACAGCACACAATAAGGGGCAGAGAACAAAGTTTTAGAATTAGTCTTTGACAATCGTGAACTCAGTCCTTTTAGAACAAACTTCAGTATGTCTTAACTAAGGACAGGAAGAAACTACAACAGTGAGATAAGTCCATCCTGAAGCTCATACTCTCATTGCATAGAGGTCATGGACTTTCTAATGTTAGACCACCAGGAGGTTTGGGGATCTGTACATTTTTAGTCCATCAAGATGTCACATAATATTTGTGTTGCCTATTTTTCTCCACACCTGCTCCTGGGGAGGCTAAGGCTGGTGGATTGCTTGAAATAGAGATTTGTGAGCTATAGTAGTGCTACTGTGTGTCCATCATTTCCACCAAAGGTGGAACAGATCTAGTGAGCCCCCCAATTTGCCTCAGGAGGAGCAAACCTGCCTAGGTTAGAAACAGAGCAAAATTGTCTAATTAATTTGTGATATATTCTTTTACATGTAGGCCACGTACACATTTGGAGCTTATGTTTTGCATAAGTTATAAGATGTTGATCTAAATCTAATTTCTTCCATACTACTATCTAATTTTTGTCAAGTAGTAAGTACTTGTTCCAGTAACTGAGGTCTTCTTTTTGTTGAACAGTAGGGTGTTAGATATATTTGCACCAGTATGTTGTATACTTAAACTGTGACACTGTTAAATCTCTCTGTCTTTCTACTATGATTTGCAGCAATTTTTAAAATTATTATTTTGGGTGTTTGATTTTATCATCTCTAGATTTATTTTCTTAAATGGTGCTTTTTCCAGGGCCAGGCTGGGGCCCTTGCTGGGCTTTTGGGTGATGTGGTTTGCTCTGCTTGGTCTTGGCCTGGGTTTCTTGTGTTCTTGTACTGACCTTCATCTCCTAGAATTTGGCTCCCCATGTTCTCTGAGTTTCAGACAGCTGTGTTTTCAAGGCCATCTATGGCATCTCAGAACAGAGTGTTCAGATCCCCTTGGCTTTGGCCTTGGCTGTTCTGACCTAAGCTCAGTGGCAGGTCAGTGGTTCTTTTATCTGTTTCTCCCCAGAGCTTTCAAGGTCTGCACCCTAGGGCATTCTCAGGCAAGTCCTCCATTCTTGCACAACCTAGACCCAGAGTATTACAGACCACAGATGCCACATCCCTTTGCTTGGGAGGAGAGAAGAGAGTGTTTTTCTTGTCTCTGGGCTGCTGGATGATTTTTTGTACAGTTCTGGGGTGGAAGATTTCACTCACTATCGTTTCTCCTTAATTTCGTGATCATTTATTCAGTGTGATTTGAAGTTCAGTTCTGCTAGAGTAGGTATGTCGGAGCTGGACTGACTGCCTCTATTTCTGGAGGCTGTCTTCTTTTTTAAATTTTTTTATTTCTTTATTCAATTTTTAGTTTACAACACTCAGTTCCGGAGGTTTTTGAGTTCCAAATTTTCTTCCCTTCCCTCCCATCCCCGCCCTTCAAGACAACATTTAATCTGATACATGTACATATACCTTCACATTAAACATATTTACACAATCGTCGAGTCGTAAAGAAGAACCATGATCAATGGAGTGAGCCACATGAAGGAAGAAACAAAACCGAAAAAAAGATAGAGAAAAAAGGAGAGAGCACACAGTTTCCTTCAATCCTCATTCCCACTCCATAGTTCTTTATCTGGATGTAGATAGCTCTTTCCATCATGAGACCTTTGGGGTGTCTTTGAACCTTGTATTGCTGAGAAGAGCCAAGTCTATCAAAGTTAGTCATCACAGAATCAATATGTCTATGGTTGTGTATAATGTTCTCCTGGTTCTGCTCCTCTCACTTAGCATCATAACATGTAGTTCTTTCCAGGTTATTATGCATTCTGTATCTTCCCCTTTTCTTATAGCACAATAATATTTCATTACATTCATATACCACAACTTGTTTAGCCATTCCCGAACTGATGGGCATCCCCTTGATTTCCAATTCTTTGCTACCACAAAAAGAGCTGCTATAAATATTTTGGTACATACAGGTCCCTTTTCCCCTTGTGTGATCTCTTTAGGATACAGCCCTAGAAGTGGTATTGCTGGGTCGAAGGGTATGCACATTTTTATAGCCCTTTGCGCATAGTTCCCAATTGCTCTCCAGAATGGCTGGATCTGTTCACATCTCCACCAACCATGTAACAGTGTTCCAATTTTCCCACATCTTCTCCAGCGTTTATCATTTTCCTGTTTTGTCATGTTAGCCAATCTGACAGGAGAGATGTGGTACCTAAGAGTTGTTTTAATTTTCATTTCTCTGATCAATAGTGATTTAGAGCATTTTTCCATATGCCTATAGATATCTTTAATTTCTTCCTCTACAAACTGCCTGTTCCTATCCTTTGATCATTTCTCAATTGGGGAATGACTTGTGTTCCTATAAATTTGGCTCAGTTCCCTGTCTATTTTAGATATGAGGCCTATATCGGACACACTAGTTGTAAAGATTTTCTCCCAATTTTCTGCTTCCTGCCTAATCTTTGTTGCATTGGCTTTGTTTATACAAAGCTTTTCAATTTAACATAATCAAAATTACCCATTTTGCATTTTGTAATGCTCTCTATCTCTTGTTGGGTCATGAATTCTTCCCTTTCTGATGAATCTGACAGGTAAACTATTCTTTGCTCTCCCAAATCACTTATAGTTTCAGCCTTTATTCCTAAATCATGAACCCATTTTGACTTTATTTTGGTATATGGTGTAACATATTATTCTATGCCCAGTTTCTGCCATACCATCTTCTAGTTTTCCCAGCAGTTTTTGTGAAATAGTGAGTTCTCAGCTCAGAAGCTGGATTCTATGTGTTTATCAAAGATTAGATTGCTGTAGTCATTGACTACAGGCTGTCTTCTTTTAATAGTCTTTGAAATGCAAGGGATAGGAGCAGTTAGGTGGCACAGCAGCAGCCCTGGGGTAGGGAGGACCTGAATTCATATTTGAACCTGATTACAAGTCTGGCCTCACATGCTTACTAGATGTGTGACCTTGGGCACTGAACCCCAATTGCCTCCAAAACAGAATGCAAGGGAGGAAAGAAATTTGTGAAATGTCAATAAGTCCAAGTAGTCTTAAGAGTCTGGGTGATGGTCCAGTGCTTACATATTAAAAGGGGAACCTCTCTTTGTCTATTGGTTAGTGAGGGGGGAAGGGAAGCTGTGAGTATGGGTGTTTAAAGGAGATACCCTATGGAAAGAGAGGGCTGGGGAAGAAGGGATACATGAATCATACTATTATTTATGTGGGGAAAGTGAAGTATAAGAACAAGGGATAAAATGAACAAGAGACTTGAATGGACTAAGGAAGGACAAGAGGGAAGTCAGAGAGGGAAGGGGAATGAATATGTTAGGGGAGGGGAGAATTTCTTCAAGCACAACAAGCTACAACTATGGAAGGCTGATTAACCAGCAAATAAATAAAAGTGAATTGAACATTTAGCAGTTTGATTCTGGGCCAACAAAACAGGAATCACTAAAAGTATCCAGCAGTGAATTGTTTCCTTTTGGTCACGCCAGAGCCTAGCTTGGGGCCTTGCACACCATAGGTGTTTAATAAATGCTTTAGGATTGAGTGAGTGAATGGATATACATGACTACAGTTGTATAAACAATTCTAGACTATTCCAGTTAAAGGACACATCTTTTTTTTTTTTTTAAGTATCAGTAGACTGCCAAGTTAAAAAGTGTCACATGCACGTACAGAACCATGTGATTAAATTAGGCAGTTTTGCTTGTTTCAGGAAATGTGCTTCTTGATTGGATTTAATTCAGTATTTGTTGAGAAATGTTTTGTGTCACAAATTATCAAAAAAATTTTAAATACATAATAAAATGAGCAGATTTGATTAGATGATCTCTAAGATTTTTTCCTGGTCTACATCTCTGATCCTCTGGACTTGTATTATAATTATCTATGGCCTTGATTTCTACTAGTTGATAAGCTCCTACAATACAAGAACTGTATCACGATTTCGTGTTTAATTTGTGGCATCTGGCACAGTGCCTTATGCAATGCAAACAGCAGGTTGAATTGAATAAAATCACTCATTTGCTTGAGTGTCTCAAAAAGACAAGTTTCTCTTCTCTAATTACAGCCTGGCAAAGACATGATGCCAATGGATGAAAATCACAAAATTATTGGTGACTCTGTGGATTTGCGTGATACTTGGGAGGTAGGTGACTTATGGAAGCAGACACCAAAAAACATGCTGTGGCTTTGAGGTAAAGTTAGCCCTGCCTGGAAGTGATTGTGACTGGACAGGGAGATCCTCAGGTAGTTGGAAGTGAACTTTATTAAATGAAGAGATGCAGAGCAGCTTGTTAAATGGAATATGTGCAGGGCTAGAAACCTAGACTTCTAATTTTAGCTCTGACACTGATTTGTGGATGTTGAGTGAGTCATCTCAAGTATCATTTGAAGAGTGAGGGAAGCTAGACTAAAAGATAGTGAAGTCTCTTGACCCTAATGATTTATTCTATTATTCTATATTAGTATAAAAGGTATGAGTGTGGAATAAATGAGGATAGACAGGCTAATCAGAAAATCCAGGGAATTATATACTTTAAATATTGTTGAAGGAGCCTCTGTTGGTGACAATGGGATCTTGGGCACCTTGAAGTGAGGTATAGAATGGGGAGGACAAGAGGAGAGTTACACTCCCAGGATTTTTCTAAACTCCAAGAAATGTAAACATCTTGTCAGATTCGGATCAAGTGGAAAGAAACCAGCACAAATTGAATGGGAATGGCAGGGGAGAGAGTAACTTGTGTGCTAAAAATAATGAAAAGTAAAGACAAGAAAAAGTAGATAGAAACTGGGGGTTTTTTCTGGTGGTTGTTACTCTTTTTCTTTCTTGGCAGTGTAGATTTTGTCACCCATTTTACAGAATGAAAGACTAATTTGATATTTCTGAGTATTTGGCTCTGGCTTCTGTGATTTTAAATTCCATTTACTGAAATAATTACTTAACTTCCAGATTTTCATGCTTTGATTGAAAAGGCATATGGGAGTCAGTGTGACATAGATAAAGTTCAGCTAATATTTTTTCTATTAAAACTAGAAATATGCCTGGTGAAGAGCTGTCCTCTGAGTTAGCATAGTAAAAAAGTTAGAAGACCTGAACTGAAATCATGGTTTGGTTTCTTATTACCTGTATAGTGTTTAGCAATAGGTTCTCTAGACTCTGGTTTCCTTGATCAAAAAGGGAAAAAAATGAGGAGGTTGATCTAAATTGTATCTAAAGCTTCTTCCAGGTTTTAATTCTGTGACATGCCATCTCCTGAATTTGTTTTTTCAAATTAAAGGAGAGCAAGTGAAAAGACCAAGGCTAGGTGATGAATGGGGGAAGGATTCTACTTGCCATGTCCTCCAAGGTTCCATAGGGGTTCACAATCTCTCTCTATTTAGGCCATGGAGAAATGTAAGGATGCAGGCCTTGTGAAGTCCATTGGAGTGTCCAACTTCAACCGCAGGCAATTGGAGATGATCCTGAATAAAACTGGGCTTAAACATAAACCTGTCTGCAACCAGGTAAAACAATTCTTTTTCTAGTGCAGTTTTTTTCCTATCCTTCCCCTCCCTGACAAATGAATGGAAGAACCATAGCTCCTTGCAATCCTTATCTTCATCAGGGTCCTAGTTCTCATTTTTTGTTCTTGAAACTATTTCTTCCTACAAACATTTTCTTAGTTTTTAATAAATAAAACTTATTTCTTTGGTCCTTTAAACCATAAAACTTTTCAGACATACAAGGTTTCATCCTATATAATCCGTAAGGTTTTTTGAGTCTATTTTTGTTAAACAGTTGATTTTCTATTCACAATTACTCAGGTAATTAATACCTGAAAGCTCTGTTTCTTCATTTAAATAGTTTTTTATTAAACCAAAGTTCTTTTAGTACTTCTTCCAGACGTCAACCTATTCATCAATGCCAGTAGCTGAATCTTATATCCTTTATTAATTGATTTTAGTCTTTTCCTTAATTCACAACTACTTTTTCTGCCCCTTTTAGTGCTAATGGCTCCATGTGAAAAAGGCCTTAAATAGATATATATTGTACTAACATTCTGTGATTTAGGGTGTAGCTAGGTAATTCTCAAGTCCTTTAATTATTAAAATGCTTAATATTGTTCTTTTTGGCCTCATGCAGCTTATTTTCATTAGCTAAAACCTAAGTATTTATTGTACTGCAGGTGGAATGCCATCCTTACTTGAACCAGAGCAAATTGTTGGAGTTCTGCAAGTCAAAGGATATCATATTGGTAGCATACAGTGCTTTGGGATCCCACAGAGAGGATCCATGGTGAGAAAGGGGGTCTGTAATGGATTTCTTAATCACTAATAAAGTTGACTAACCAAATTTGTGTATACTTACAAATTATACAACACTGAGCAATAGAAACAGCATTTGTTATAGGATTATAATTAACTGGATTTGACTCCCATTTGACTTCCGACACTTTGTTAGTTGCATGATCTTGAAGAAATAATTTAACCTTTCTAAGCCCTATTTCATTATATTTAAAGAGAAGATAATAACTTTTGCCCTGCCCATCTCATGGTATGATTATGAGGTTCAAATGAGATGTCTATGGAAATGCTTTGAAAAATGTAAAAAGCTAAAGGATGATAACTATCTACATGGCATTGAACTCTGCCCCATTTCCCTGACCACAGATTTCAAAATGTTTGTTTTCCCTTGCAGGGTAGATCAACAGTCTCCCATCCTTCTAGAAGACCCAGTCCTGGGAGCCATTGCCAAGAAGCACAATCGGAGCCCAGCCCTGGTTGCTCTCCGATACCAGATTCAGCGAGGGGTGGTAGTCTTGGCAAAGAGCTTCAATGAAAAGCGCATAAAGGAGAACTTTCAGGTAAAGAAGCATGGGCAGAATTGGTTTAAGCAGATGCACAAACACTGGTTTTGGTGAATGGAATATTGGAGAAAATGATGAAAAATAGAGAAGACTGAAAGCTGGTCATTAGGAAGGTGATTCCTGAAGAGTCTAGTGGACCTCACTGATTCAGTTTGGTGAAAGAAGCATGAATTTACCTGCATTCTCTGCTATTCTCAAAAGATCTCCTAGAAAATACTTGTTCACTTCAGTTTTCTGAGGAGATAGTATGTATGATGTTTATGTAATATGCACTTTGGAATGACTGCTTTGTATTTATTCACATTATATCATACACATATATAATATAAAGAGAATAAATACATAGCAGTTAAATACATAGTAGTTTGGGAGGCAGAGCATTAGCAGTTCAGGACACCAGGAAGGACTTCATATAGAAGCTGGTACTTGAGTTATACCAAAGGAAGAAAGGGATTCTGTGAGGTAGAGGTTAAGAGAGAATGCATTTCAGGCATAGGGGATAGGCAGTGCAAAGGAAAGAAGACAAGACATGCAGTGCTGTGTGTGAGGAACCAAGAGAATGACAGGTCTGGGTCAGTTTGTGGAGGAGTTTATATTTTATCCCCAAGACAACAAGGATTTTATTGAATAAGGGAATGACACAGTGAGATCTGACCTTAAGGTTAATGACTTTGTCTGCCGTGAGGAAAATGGACCAAACTGAGGAGTGACTTGAAGGAGAGTGACCAATAATGCAGGTGAGAAGTGATGATGGTAGCCATCTAAGCAAACAGAAGTGATGGGATGTAAGAAATGTTGAAGCAGAAACATTGAGATTTGGCAACTAATTATATTTGTGGAGTGAAAGAAAGGAGGAATTGAGGATGAACCTGGGAGACTAGGAAACTTGTGCCTCTTTTTACAGAAATTGGGAAGTTTGGAATCAGTGTTGCTTTGGAGGAAATGATAACGACTTCTGTTTTGTACATATCAAATTTGAGATGTCTCAGACACTTAGTTTGAAATGTCTTCTTGGGAGATCTGATTAAGACAAACTCTGTCTGTCTCTCCCACTCCTCCTATCATTCTCCTCACCCCTCTGGCTGCCTGAGAGGGCAGACATTAAATCCAAAACTTCTTTGTGCTTTAAAAGCATTTACTTTTCTGTTTTAATCAGCTGAAGCACAATAGATTCTGCTCCAGCCCCTTCCCTTTACTCTGTGTGTGTGTGTGTGTGTGTGTGTGTGTGTGTGTCTGCTTCAAATGTATTTCCTGTAAACAACATATTGTAGGATGCTGGATTTTAATCCACTCTGTTGTCTGCGTCCTTTTTATGGGTGAGTGCTGCCCATTCACATTTACAGTTGTGATTACTGTGTTTTACTTCCATCCTATTTTTCCCCTGTTTATCCTACTCATTCTTTTCATCTTGTCCCTCTTTACCAGTGTTTTGCTTCTGACCACCATTTCCCTCAATCTGCTCTGTCTTCTGCCTTCTATCAGTCTCCCTCTTTCTTTTATTCTCCTCCCCTTGTACTTCTAAATATGGTTAAGATAGATTTCTATATGCAACTGAGTGTGTATGTTATTCCCTCTGTAATCCTCTTTCATGTGAGATAATTTACCCCATTCTACCTCTCTTCCCTCTTCTCCCTCGTTTGCATACCTTATATTTGTTTTTTTAAATGACATGGCATAAAAATTAACTTATTCCTGAACCCTCTCTCTATATATACCTCTTCTAACTGGACTAATAGTAATACAGGTCTTAAAAATTACAAGCATCACCTTCCCATGTAGGGATGTAAACCGTTTAACTTTATTGAATCCCTTATGTTTTTTATTACATCTTCTTTGCCTTTTTATGCTTCTCTTCAGTCTTATATTTGAAATTCACATTTTCTGTTCAGCAATGGTGTTTTTATCAGGAATGTTTGAAAGCCTTCAATTTCATTAAATATCCATTTTTCCCCTTGAGGATTATATATTCAGTTTTGCTAGGTAGGTGATTGTTGGTTGTGATCCTAGCTCCTTTGCCTTCTGGAATATCATATTTCAAGCCCTTTAATCCTTTAATGTGGGAGCTGCTTGAAGTATTGAGTTTGACTGTAATATTACCGGGAGTTTTCATTTGGAAATCTCTTTCCAAAGGCAATTAGTGGATTTTTTTTTAATTTTAATTTTAAATTTATTTATTTAACATATTTAGTTTTCAGCGTTGATTTTCACAAGAGTTTGAATTACAAATTTTCTCCCCATTTCTACCCTCCCCCCCACTCCTAGATGGTGTATATTCTGGTTGCCCTGTTCCCCAGTCAGCCCTCTCTTCTGTCAACCCACTCCCCACCCATCCCCTTTTCCCTTCCTTTCTTGTAGGGCAAGATAAATTTCTATGCACCATTGCCTGTGTATCTTATTTTCTAGTTGCTTGCAAAACTTTTTTTTGTTCGTTTTTGAACATCTGTTTTTAAAACTTTGAATTCCAAATTCTCTCCCCTCTTCCCTTCCCACCCACCCTCCCTAAGAAGTCAAGTAATTCAACATAGGCCACATGTGTATCATTATGTGTAACCCTTCCACAATACTCATGTTGTGAAAGACTAATTATATTTTGCTCCTTCCCAACCCATCCCCCTTTATTGAATTTTCTCCCTTGACCCTGTCCCCTTTCCAAAGTGTTTGTTTTGATTACCTCCACCCCCGTCTGCCCTCCCCTCCATCATCCCCCCCCTTTTATTTTTGTTTTTTATCTTCCTCCCTCTTCTTTCCTGTGGGGTAAGATACCCAATTGGGTATGTATGGTATTCCCTCCTCAGGCCAAATCTGATGAGAGCAAGATTCACTCATTCCCCCCTCACCTGCCCTCTCCTCTCCTCCCATAGAACTGCTTCCCCTTGCCACCTTTATGCGAGATAATCCAGCCCATTCTATCTCTCCCTGTCTCCCTCTCTCAATATATTCCTCTCTCATCCCTTAATTTGATTTTATTTCTTTTAGATATCTTCCCTTCATCTTCAACTCACCCTGTTTCTGCTCTCTCTATCTCTTTATATATATATATATATATATACACATACATATATACATACACATTCACTCATATATATATATATATATGTATATATATATATATACATAAACATATATTTATATGTATATCTCCATATTCCCTTCAGATACCCTAATACTGAAGTCTCATGAATCATACACATCATCTTTCCATGTAGGAATGTAAACAAAACAGTTCAGCTTTAGTAAGTCCCTTCAGTTTCTTTTTCTTGTTCTTTTTCTTGATTACCTTATCATGCTTCTCTTGATTCTTGTATTTGAAAGTCAAATTTTCTATTCAGCTCTGGTCTTTTCATTGAGAAAGCTTCAAAGTCCTCTATGTTATTGAAAGTCCATATTTTGCCTTGGAGCGTGATACTCAGTTTTGCTGGGTAGATGATTCTAGGTTTTAATCCTGGCTCCATTGACCTCTGGAATATCGTATTCCAAGCCCTTCGATCTCTTAATGTAGAAACTGCCAGATCTTGGATTATTTTGATTGTGTTTCCACAATACTCAAATTGTTTCTTTCTGGCTGCTTGCAGTATTTTCTCCTTGACCTGAGAGCTCTGGAATTTTTTTTTCAATTTGTTTATTTAACATATTTAGTTTTCAGCATTGATTTTCAGAAGAGTTTGAATTACAAATTTTCTCTCCATTTCTACACTCCCCCCCACTCCAAGATGACATATATTCTGGTTGCCCTGTTCCTCAGGCAGCCCTCCCTTCTGTCACCCCACTCCCCTCCCATCCCCTTTTCCCTTCCTTTCTTGTAGGGCAAGATAAATTTCTATGCCCCATTGCCTGTGTATCATATTTTCTAGTTGCATACAAAAACTTTTTTTTTGTTGTTTTTGAACATCTGTTTTTAAAACTTTGAGTTCCAAATTCTCTCCTCTCTTCCCTGTCTATTTTACCTTCTGGTTGTAGGATATTAGGGCAGTTTTGCTTGATAATTTCTTGAAATATGATGTCCATGATCTCTCTCTCTCTTTTTTTCTATCATAGTTTCAACTGTTTTCAGTTATCTCCCTTGGATCTATTTTCTAGGTCAGTTGTTTTTCCAATACCAGAACAGAGTTACCATAGTCTAAATGGAGAGTGTGACTGATTCAGTCAGTCGAGTTGCCTAAGTCGAGCTTAAGAGAGAATGCATTTCAGGCATAAGGGATAGCCAGTGCAAAGGAAAGAAGACAAGAGATGCAGTGCTGTGTGTGAGGAGCCAAGAGAACGATAGGTCGGGGCCAGTTTGTGGAGGAGTTTTTATTTTATCCCCAAGACAACAAGGATTTTATTGAATAAGGGAATGACACAGTAAGATCTGACCTTAAGGTTAATGACTTTGTCTGCAGTGAGGAAAATGGACTAAACTAGGGAGTGACTTGAAGGAGAGTGACCAATAATGCAGGTGAGAAGTGATGATGGTAGCCATCTGAGAAAACTGAAGTGATGGGATATAAGAAATGTTGAAGCAGAAACATCGAGATTTGGCAACTAATTATATTTTTGGAGTGAAAGAAAGTGAGGAATTGAGGATTACACCAAGACCATGAACCTGTGAGACTAGGAAACTTGTGGTTCTTTTTACAGAAATTGGGAAGTTTGGAATCAGTGTTGCTTTGGAGGAAATGATAATGACTTCTGTTTTGGACATGTGGAGTGTGTGACTGATTCAGTCAGTCAAGTTCCCTACTCTGTTCTCAGGTGCTATAAGGAGATCCTGCATATTATAATGTCCTCTCTTCTTTGCCAGGTGTTTGACTTCCAATTGACTCCAGAAGACATGAAAGTCATTGATGGCCTTAACAAAAACCTTCGTTACCTGCCCCTTAATAAGTGAGTTTTTCCTTTAGCATCTTACTTTCTACCTTAGAGTCTGTGACTGCAGGGACATGGGGGAGCACTTTAAAGGAAGGACTTCTTTTTCAAGTCCTTCGCAGAGAAGTTATAAATTTACAAAGTATAATGTTTTACAATGGTCATAAAATCTCCTCTTCTTTTTCTCTGAAGTAGCACTCTGGACCTCTCCTGTGCACTTATTCTGGGTCAGGTGTTGTGTAGTCAGAGCTAATATAATAAAAATGACAATTCTACCTAAATTAATTTACTTATTCAGTGCCATAGCAATCAAACTATCAAAAATTATTTTATTTTGATAGAAAAAATAATAACAGAATTCCTCTGGAAGAACAAAAGATCAAGAATATAAAGGGAATTAATGAAAAGAAATGCAAGGGAAGGTGGCTTAGCTGTACCAGATATAAAACTCTACCATAAAGCAGCAACCATCAGAACTGTTTGGTACTGGCTAAGAAATAGAATGGTAGGTCAGTGGAATAGGTTAGGTACAGAAGACATAGTAGTCAATGACTATAGTAACCTACTGTTTGGTAAACCCAAAGATTCCAGATTTTGAGGTAAGAACTCGCTATTTGACAAAAACTGCTTGGAAAACCAGAAAATAGTATGGAGAAACTAGGCATAGACCAACTCTTACACTGTATACTGAGATAAGGTCAACATGGGTGTATGATTTAGACATACAGAGTGATACCATAAGCAAGTTAGGAGAGCAAGGAATAGTATACCTGTCAGATCTATGGAGAAGGGAAGAATTTATGACCAAACAAGAGATACTGAACATTATGAAGTGCAAAATAGATCATTTTGGTTGCATTAAAAAGTTTTTTTTTTTTTTCAGAAAGCCAATGCAGCTAAGTTTAGAAAGGAAGCAGAAAGCTGGGAAACAATTTTTAGTCAGTTTCTCTGATAAAGGCCTCATTTCTGAAATATATAGAGAACTGATTCAAATTTATAAGAATACAAGCCATTCCCTGATTGATAAATGGTCAAAGGACATGAACAGGCAGTTTTCAGATGAAGAAATTAAAGCTATCTATAATCACATAAAATGCTCTAAATCAGGGCTTCTTAAACTTGCGGTTGGGACCCACAGTTTAAGAAGCATTCCTCTAAATCACTGTTGATTAGTGAAATGCTGATTAAAACAACTCTGAGGTACCATCTCACACCTATTAGAAAAAGTTAAAATATAAATGTTGGAGAAAATGTGGGAAAATTAGAATTGCATTCATTGTTGGTAGAGTTGTGAATTGATCAAACCATCCTGGAGAGCAATTTGGAACTATGTCCAAAGGGTTATAAAACTGTGCATACCTTTTGATTCAGCAATACCATTACTAGATCTGCATCCCAAAGAGATCATCAATAAGGGAAAAAATCTCCGTGTATAAAAATATTTATGGTGCCTTCCCTGTTTTGATTATTTTCTGAATAACATTATTTGTTTGCTTGTGTTCACCCACATTAGATTGTGTGCTCTTCAAGAATGGAGATTGTCCTTTGCTTTTTTTTGTATCCTTGTTGCTTAGCACAGTGCCTCACATATGGTAGGCACAGTCAATGATTATTGACTGACTAACTTGCTGCATAGTGGAATATTTACTATGCTGTTGATTGCCCTTGGAATATCTCCTCCTTCTGATGCTATACTAACAATCAGAATTTAATGGAGTTCATAGTAGAGCCTGGCCACAGTGCACCACAATACTTTTCTTTCTCTAAATTCTCTCCATGCTATGGGAGCAAAGCCCATTTTATTAATTGATGTGGATAAAGGTATGCCATGGTGTAAGGATTCAGTGTGATGATTATCATGGGAAAATCACTGAATTTCAAGTCCTACATTTTAGCTTTGATTCCTCTTTTTGCCACTTCCTACCAGTTTGACTTGAGGTCAAACTTCTCCTCTGTTGGCTTCAGTTTCCTAAATCAGAGCCCTCCAAATACCCCTTTTTATATGGCCCTTCTTAATGATAATAGTAGACATTTACATAGTGATTCATGATTGCAATGTCCTTTGTACTCAAGTGAACCTTGCAAAAACCCTGTAAAACAAGTAGTCCAAAAAACATTATTCTCCATTTTAAAGATGAGGAAATTGAGCTTCTGAGACATTAGGATAATTTGCCCATAGTCATATAGCCAGTAATTGAGAGAGCCAGAATTTGGATCCAAGTTTTCTGGTTCCAGAGCCAGGATCTCTTATATTTACTGATTCAATTATGTACTGACTGAGTCATGTTTGACCCTTTGTGATCCCATTTGCGGTTTTCTTGGCAAAGATACTGGAGTGATTTGCCATTTCTTCCTCTGGCTCTGTTATACCACCCATTTATTTGCCTTGTGTCTCAGAAATGCTTTCTTGTTTGAGGAAATTGAACAGAGACTGCTTGAACCCAAGGCAAGATGAATCTACATCTAAGTCGTCACTCAGTGTTTAGATGCACAGGCCAAAGAAAACAAACCACCAGAAAGATTGCATTTCTTAATCTGGATATTTGAGGTTTTAGGGGGAGGTAGGTTGTTGGGGTTGGTGTGTTGGAGAGATTTCTTTAATGCATAAGACTTCTACATGTATGTTTCTTCCTTTTTAGTTTCCAGGAACTTCCCAACTATCCTCATAATGATGAATATTAATGAGGTTCTGACTCAGAAGATTTGTGGCCCTGAGGTATTGCAATTCTATCAAAGGGATAGCTGACATTCTGTTGATTTTTATGGAAATTAAATCCAGCGTCAAGGTCCAGCCATGCACCATAGCTAAGCTTACACCAAGACATTGGTTTAAATTAATTGTTGTATCATAAGCCCTGCCTTTCCTGCCCCCAATAATACAGACACAATGGCATACATTTATGTAGCATTTCAAAGTTTACCAGGTACTTTTCATGCAGTAGTGCAAGTATTATCCACTTTTTTCCAAGAAAGGTAACCTTAACTGTGAGAGGTTATATCAGAGCTAGTATGTAGTTCACAATCTTCCTCTTTTTTCAGATCTCACCGTTATTCTAAGTACTTCAACAAATATGTTGATATCCCCTCCAGCATCCTAACTACTCCATTCCTGAATTTCCTCAACTCTCATGGACAACTTCTTTACTTCACCGTCTATATAGTAGTATAGATCAGCTGTCCTAGGAATGGCAGTGCCCTTCAGTTCTCTACAATTGAATCCCAGCTACTTTCACATCCAGCATGAATGCAGTAATTTCTGTAACTCTGGGGTGGAGCAGAAAGCCAATCATATAAATACACACACATATGCACACACACACACATGATCAGAAATCAATCATTAGAAATTAAGAAAACAATCACATTCTCTGATTACACAGAAATAATGAATAGGTTATAGTTCATACAAAACCTGGAAGAACACTAGCCCCTGTAAGCCCTGAGACTGACAAATATCCATATTTGAGGTAACCCTTAAGGCAAAAATAAATCTTTGAATCTGGGATCTGCCTGTAGTAAGGAAGATGTAACTTTAATAGTGGTTATTCCAGGTGCACTTTAATGATTTTAATAATTAATGGCTAAACAACCTATCAAATAAAAATCTATCATATTAAATCTACCAAATAAAAAGCATTCTATAATGTAGAGCCTGTATCGATTGCATACCATCTTGGGGAAGGGGCAGGGGAGGGAAGTGGAGAAAAATTAAAATTTATGGAAGTGAATGTTGAAAAGTAAAACTAAATAAATAAATGTATTTAAAAATTATTTTCAAAAAAGCATTCTTTATAAAATAAACTTGTAAGCCTAACAATAAAATAACCAGTATTTTGGATTTTTAAACTTATTGCCAGTCAAATATCATCAATTTGGTCTAGTGCATTTATGAATCTTCTTACATAAAAAAATCACTTCATCTCCTACGAATTTGGCATTTTATACCGAAGAGTGGTATAGACTAATTACATTTTTAGTTCTTATTCATGCAGTTTCTAAGTATATCACCTTAATGCCAAATATCATTTGTTTCTTTCATTAAGGTATAATCTACCTATAGAGGGTGAAACATTAAATGGATCACATTGTAATTTAGTTTGGATGTACAATCACAATTATCAATTTCCCAAAGACTAATACTTGATAGCACCTCAATTTTAGAGGCTATTGTTTTAAATTAAGTCCATTCCAAGAATTTACAGTGGAAGTTTCACATTCTCATCTTCTTCTTTTTTTTTTTAAATTTAAATTTATCTATTTAACATATTTGGTTTTCAGCATTGATTTTCACAACAGTTTGAATTACAAATTTTCTCCCCATTTCTACCCTCCCCCCCCACTCCACGATGGCATATATTCTGGTTGCCCTGTTCCCCAGTCAGCCCTCCCCTCTATCACCTCCCTCCCCTCTCATCCCCTTTTCCCTTCCTTTCTTGTAGGGCAAGATAAATTTCTACGCCCCATTCCCTGTGTATCTTATTTTTTAGTTGCATGCAAAAACTTTTTTTGTTGTTGTTGTTTTTGAACATCTGTTTTTAAAACTTTGAGTTCCAAATTCTCTTCCCTCTTCCCTTCCCACCCACCCTCCCTAAGAAGTCAAGCAATTCAGCCTAGGCCACACGTGTATCATTATGTATAACTCTTCCACAATACTCATGTTGTGAAAGACTAACTACATTTTGCTCCTTCCCAACCCATCCCCCTTTATTGAATTTTCTCCCTTGACCCTGTCCCCTTTCCAAAGTGTTTTTTTGATTACCTCCACCCCCATCTGCCCTCCCCTCCATCATCCCCCCCCTTTTATTTTTGTTTTTTATCTTCCTCCCTCTTCTTTCCTGTGGGGTAAGATACCCAACTGAGTATGTATGGTATTCCCTCCTCAGGCCAAATCTGATGAGAGCAAGGTTCACTCATTCTCCCCTCACCTGCCCTCTCCCCTCCTCCCACAGAACTTCTTCCTCTTGCCACCTTTATGCGAGATAATCCACCCCATTCTATCTCTCCCTATCTTCCTCTCTCAGTATGTTGCTCTCTCATCCCTTAATTTCATTTTATTTCTTTTAGATATCTTCCCTTCATCTTCAACTCACCCTGTGTCTGCTCTCTCTCTTTTCCATATATATATATATATATACACACATATATATATATACATACATACACATACATACATATACACATAGATATATACATACATACACATTCACTTCTATATATACATAAATATATATATATATTTATATATATATATATATATGTATGTATGCATATTCCCTTCATCTACCCTAATACTGAGGTCTCATGAATCATACACATCATCTTTCCATGTAGGAATGTAAACAAAACAGTTCAACTTTAGTAAGTCCCTTGCAATTTCTGTTTCTTGATTACCTTTTCATGCTTCTCTTGATTCTTGTGTTTGAAAGTCAAATTTTCTATTCAGTTCTGGTCTTTTCACTGAGAAAGCTTGAAAGTCCTCTATTTTATTGAAAATCCATATTTTGCCTTGGAACATGATACTCAGTTTTGCTGGGTAGGTGATTCCAGGTTTTAATCCTGGCTCCATTGACCTCCAGAATATCGCATTCCAAGCCCTTCGATCTCTTAATGTAGAAGCTGCCAGATCTTGGGTTATTCTGATTGGGTTTCCACAATACTCAAATTGTTTCTTTCTGGCTGCTTGCAGTACTTTCTCCTTGATCTGGGAGCTCTGGAATTTGGCAACAATATTCCTAGATTTCTTTTTGGGATCTATTTGAGGAGGCGATTGATGGATTCTTTCAATTTCTATTTTGCCCTGTGGCTCTAGAATATCAGGGCAGTTCTCCTTGATAATTTCTTGAAAGATGGTATCTAGACTCTTTTTTTGATCATGGCTTTCAGGTAGTCCAATAATTTTTAAATTATCTCTCCTGGATCTATTTTCCAGGTCAGTGGTTTTTCCAAGGAGATATTTCACATTGTCTTCCATTTTTTCATTCCTTTGGTTCTGTTTTATAATATCCTGATTTCTCATAAAGTCACTAGCTTCCACTTGCTCCAATCTAATTTTTAAAGTAGTATTTTCTTCAGTGGTCTTTTGGACCTCCTTTTCCATTTGGCTAATTCTGCCTTTCAAGGCATTCTTCTCCTCATTGGCTTTTTGGAGCTCTTTTGCCATTTGATTTAGTCTGTTTTTTAAGGTGTTGTTTTCTTCAGTGTATTTTTCAGTATTTTTTTGGGTCTCCTTTAGCAAGTCATTGACTTGTTTTTCATGGTTTTCTTGCATCCTTCTCATTTCTCTTCCAATTTTTCCTCTACTTCTCTAACTTGCTTTTCCATCTCCTTTTTGAGGTCTTCCATGGCCTGGGACCAGTTCATGTTTTTCTTGGAGGCTTTTGTTGTAGGCTCTATGACTTTGTTGTCTTCTTTAGGCTGTATGTTTTGGTCTTCTTTGTCACCAAAGAACAAATCCAAAGTCTGAGACTGAATCTGGGTGTGCTTTCGCTGCCTGGCCATATTCCCAACCAACTAACTTGACCCTTGAGTTTTTCAGTGGGGTATGACTGCTTGTAGACTAACGAGTTCTATGTTCCACGTTTGGGGGGGAGGTGCCAGCTCTGTCACCCCAGCACTCCTCCTTCCCCAAGAACCCCCAGCCAGAACTGGTCTTAGATCTTCAGCAGGCTGTGCACTCCTGCTCTGATCCGCCACTTAATTCCTCCCACCAGGGAGGCCTGGGGCCAGAAGCAGCAGCAACTGTAGCTGCCCTACCTCCGCTGCCCCCGGGGCTGGAAGCTGAACCTCGAACTCCTTCCACTCCCGCAGCTTTTCCCACTAACCTTCTCCTCAGTCTTTGGTGTTTGTGGGTTGAGGGGGTCTGGTAACTGCTGCAGCTCATATATTCAGGGCGCTAGGGGCCCCATCCGCCCGACTCCAAGTTTGGTTGTTCCTTGCCGCTCAGGCTGGGCTCTGCTCCACTCTGTTCCCAGCTCCCAGCTCCGTGTGGAATAGACCTCCCCCAGAGACCATCCAGGCTGTCCTGGGCTGGAGCCCTGCTTCCCTCTGCTGTTCTGTGGGTTCTGCTGTTCTAGAATTGGTTCAGAGCCATTTTTTATAGGTTTTTTGAGGGACTCGGTACAGAGCTCATTCTAGTCCCTGCTTACCAGCTGCCATCTTGGCTCCACCCCCTCTCATCTTCTTCTTAAAATATTTCAGCATTTATAAAAATTTTTTAACTCTAATTTGGAAATTTATGGTAAAGATATTATATTTCAGTTACAAATTTATTCTCTAATTAGTTTATAATGCCATAAATTTCTACAAACCAAGAAAAATATTTCCTTACTTTGCTTGTCTAACTTTATCTCTGTGACCCCCATGTGACTATTGAAATGAGAGAGAAATTATCTTAATGTTTTTTTTTTCTTTTTAAATTCTTAAAACCTTATTTAGAGCTAAAAGTCTGAAGTGGGAGTGAATATGTGGTTATTGAGAAGGAGAGTTTAGAATCAGATTACAGAAAACTAGGAGAACTGTTTCAAGTAGGAAACTTCATTCATCTTCCCCACCCCCTATTCGAATCTTCCTTTCTGTATTTTTTTTTCAGCAGACTTTATTGCTCAGCTGTGTTTTCCCCTTAGAAATCTTCCAAAGTAACAGAATCTACAAATAACACTAGGCATGTCATAGCACATTTCCCTGAGAACCTCCTAGGATAGGAGAAAAAGGGGTTTCCTGCTGTTGGGGTACTAGTGTTTGGCCCATAAAAACCTAACATTTTATCTGACTTATACACAGAGGAGTTTCCCTCACTAACCTGGGGATATCCCAAGTGAATAGGTATAGGACTGATGTTAGGTGAGCTGTACATCAATATCACTAAGTCAACTAAAGTGATATTAGGACATGAGAAGACAAACACAAATATCTGATAAAAGATTGCCTCTGGGTGGGTCATGTGGTTCAAGTGGTGGCCTTTGCATTTGAGTCCTGGATCACAGCGTCTCACGAGGATATCAGGGTGGCTGCCACCAGATACAGGTATCCAGTTTATTTTTAATGGCTACAGGAGGGTTGAGGGGAATACAGGGAGAGAAAGAAAAGAGAGACAGAGAGACAAAGATTGGGACAGAGTGTTAATAGCCAAGTTTAGCAGATGGCAGCTTTGCCTCCAGAGTTTTTAGGTAATCAATCTTAGAGGACTACTCATTTCCTAGTAAGGGTGGCTAGGCTTGTTCTAAACCCACTCTGAGATTATTCTGAGTCAGGGTGTCACACAGCCTTCTACATTATATAGAGTTCAAACAAGGGAACAAATACTGCATTCCACTGGATAGTTAAGGTACCTCACTTGGTTCTCACCATACAGATTGATCCCATCTAGGTCAGTCCTGCCCTACTTTGGGCTTCTCAAATTGACCATCAGAGATCCAACTTCTGACACCAAAACTTATTAAGTTTATTAAGTCATCTGGCAGGGGGGAGAGTTAAAAAAATGGTTGTCTGTTCCCCCAAGTCTCTTTTTTTGTGCCTCTTTTTTTCATTTGGCCAATTCTACTTTTTTTTTTTAAATTTATTTAATATATTTAGTTTTCAGCATTGATTTTCACAAAAGTTTGAATTATAAATTTTTTCCCTATTTCTACCCTCCCCCCACTCCAAGATGGCATATATTCTGGTTGCCCCGTTCCCCAGTCAGCCCTCCCATCTGTCACCCTACTCCCCTCCCATCCCCCTTTCCCTTGTTCTCTTGTAGGGCAAGATAAATTTCTATGCCCCATTGCCTGTGTGTCGTATTTCCTAGTGGCATGAAAAAACTTTTTTTTGTTGTTGTTGTTTTGGAACATCTGTTTTTAAAACTTTGAGTTCCAAATTCTCTCCCCTCTTCCCTCCCTACGTACCCTCCCTAAGAAGGCAAGCAACTCAACATAGACCACATGCATATCATTATGTAAAACCCTTCCACAATACTCATGTTGTGAAAGATTAACTATGTTTTGCTCCTTCCTAACCTATCCTCCTTTATTGAATTTTCTCCCTTGACCCTGTCCCTTTTCGAAAGTGTTTGTTTTTGATTACCTCCTCTCCATATCTGCCCTCCCTTCTATCAGTCCCCCCTTTTTTATCTTCTTCCTCCTTCTTTCCTGTGGGGTAAGATACCCAATTGAGTGTGTATGGTATTCCCTCCTCAGGTGAAATCCAATGAGAGCAAGAGTTACTCATTCCCCCTCACCTGCCTCCTCTTCCCTTCCTACAGAACCAGTTTTTCTTGCCACTTTTATGCGAGATAATTTACCCCATTCTGTCTCTCCCTTTCTCTCTCTCTCTCTCAATATATTCCTCTCTTATCCTTTAAATTGATTTTATTTTTTTAGATATCAACCCTTCATATTCAACTCACTCTGTGCCTTTTGTGTGTGTGTGTGTATACACACACACACACACACACATATATATATATAATACCTACAAATATACATACATAGACACACACATATGTATATATATGTATACAAATATATATGTATATATATGCATATTCCTTTCAGGTACTATGATTTTGAGGTTATATGTGTATACACACACACACACACACACACACACACACACACACACACACATATATATATATATACCTACAAATATACAGATAGACACACACATATGTATATATATGTATACAAATATATATGTATATATATGCATATTCCTTTCAGGTACTATGATTTTGAGGTCTCATGAATCATACACATCATCTTTCTATGTAGGAATGTAAACAAAACAGTTCAACTTTAGTAAGTCCCTTGCAATTTCTTTTTCTTGTTCTTTTTCTTGATTCTTGATTTTTTTGATTCTAGGCTATATTTCCTAGATGCCAAGCTTCCCTCCCTGTGGAGGTTCTCAGGAATGGTTCTCAGGATATGGTATAGTTTCCTGACTTGGGGCCCACACAAAGACTCAACATTTAGCATACCTTAATCCAGGATTTCACTCCTCTAACTAAGGACCCTTCAATTCAATCTAGAGAAAGGACTGAGACCCTGGGGGAGGAATCAGGCCTGTCCAAACAATAGGCCCTTTTCTGCCTGTTTCCTTCTCCAAATGCTAGGGGAAGAGGTTGGTCCTCATCAGCCTCCTACCACTTATCCCCAACCCCATATTCAGAGCCCTCTCATTTTCCTTTATATCTTTTATTTATCTATTTACTAGCTAATTAATTAATTTAATAATTTTAATTTTCAACTTTGCTTTCCTCGAGATTTTGAGTTGCAAACTTTCTCTCCATTTCTACCCTCCCCCACTCCAAGATGCCAAATATTCTGATTGCCCCGTTTCCCAGTCTGTCTTTCCTTCTGTCACCCCACTCCCCCCCTTACCCTTTTTTCCCCTTACTTTCTTGTAGTGTAAGATAAATTTCTATACCCCGTTGTGTGTATATCTATTTCCCAGTTGAATGTAATAATAACTTTTTTTAAACATTTGTTTTTAGAACTTTGAGTTCCAAATTCTCTCCCTTCCTCCCTCCCCATCCACCCTCCTTGAGAAGGCAAGCAATTCAACATAGGCCACATATGTATCAATATGCAAAACACTTCCATAATAGTCATGTTGTGGAAGACTCTATTTCCCTCCATCCTATCCTGTCCGCCTTTATTCAGTTTTCTCCTTTGACCCTGTCCCTTTTCAAAAGTGCTGGCTTTTGACTATCTCCTCCCCCAATCTTTCTTCCCTTCTATTATCCCCACCTCTTATCCCCTTCCCCCATTTTTCTGCAGGGTAAGATATCCAACTGAGTGTGTATGTTATTTCCTCCTTAAGCCAAATCTGATGAGAACAAGATTCACTCATTCTCCTTCACTTGCCCCCTTTTCCCTTCCAACAGAACTGCTTTTTCTTGCCACTTTTATGTGAGATAATTTACCCCATTCTATCTCTCCCTTTCTCCTTCTCCCAATATCTTCCTGTCTCACCCCTAATTTTTTTTAGATATTCTTAACCTGAAAGTTTGGTCAAATAAGGCAAACAGAGCTAGGTGTTAGAAAAATATATATTGTTTATTCCCTTAAAGCTAGCAGAGCTAGCTTACTTGTACATACAAGGAGCCAGAGCATAAGTTCTGACTGTCTGAACAAAGGAATGAGAAAGCTTATGTACATAATTTTCAGCAGACTTAGCAAGCCTGTGTTACTTCACTTTTATGATTCCCATGTATGTTTAACCATGATACAAGAAGAGGATTTTCCTTAATGGAATAGGTTGCAAATACAATAAGTCAGGATAGTTGACAAAGTATCTATTGAAATTACAACCCAGGATCTCTGTGTTTAATTTACCATCAACATTCCATAACATAGTATATGCCCATAAAATATTAAGATATGAAAAAAAATCACATAATTCAAGATAATTCCTCAGGGCTAAAGGTCTCATCCTTGATGGCCATGGACAGAGGAAAGAATGCTCCATCTGGGCTTGTTGACATAACATAGAGGTATTCTGATTTTACTCAGAGAACAAAGAGACTGTTAGGATCAGGCTTTTCTTCTGGCTAATCAGTTCAGACTCTGAGTCTTATTGAAATTACAAAACTGATATAAAATGGTACAAAATGTTCCACAATATCATCCTTTCATATTCAAATGACCCTGTGCCCTGCGTCTATATATATATGTATATTCCATTCAGTTACCCTAATACTGAGAAAGGTCTCATGAGTTACTAATATCATTTTTCCATGTAGGATTGTGGACAAAATAGTTCAACTTTAGTAGACCTTATGATTTTTCTTTCCTGCGTACCTTTTTGTGCTTCTCTTGATTCTTGTATTTGAAAGACAAATTTTCTACTCAGCTCTGGTTTTTTCATCGAGAATACTTGAAAATCTTCTATTTTATTGAAAGTCCATATTATGCCCTGGAGCACTATACTCAGTTTTGCTGAGTAGGTGATTCTTGGTTTTAATCCTAGCTCCTTTGACCTCCAGAATGCCATATTCCAAGTCCTTTGATCCCTTAATGTGGAAGCTGTTAGATCTTGTGTTATCCTGTGTTTCCACAGTGCTCAAATTGTTTCTTTCTGGCTGCTTGCAGTATTTTCTCCTTGACTTGGGAAGTCTGAAATTTGGCAACAATATTCCTAGGAGTTTTCTTTTTATGATCTTTCTCAAGAGTTGATCAGTGGATTCTTTCAATTTCTATTTTACCCTCTGGTTCTAGCATATCAGGGCAGTTTTCCTTGATAATTTCTTATATAATGATGTCTAGGCTCTTTTTTTGATTATGGATTTCAGGTAGTCCAATAATTTTTAAATTATATCTCCTGGATTTATTCTTTTGGTCAGTGGTTTTTCCAATGAGATATTTCTTATTGTCTTCCATTTTTTCATTCTTTTGGTTCTGTTTTATAATTTCTTGATTTCTCATAAAGTCACTAGCTTCCACTTGCTCCATTCTATTTTTTAAGGCAGTATTTTCTTCAGTGGTCTTTTGGACCTCCATTTCCATTTGACTAATTCTGCCTTTTAAGGCATTCTTCTTCTCATTGTCTTTTTGGAGACCTTTTGCCATTTCGGTTAGTCTATTTTTTTAAGTCATTTTCTTCAGTATTTTTGGGATCTTGTTTAACAAATTGTTGACCTGTTTTTCATGGTTTTCTTGCATCCCTCTCATTTCTCTTCCCAATTTTTCCTCTACTTCTCTTATTTGCTTTTCCAAATCCTTTTTGAGCTCTTCCATGGCCTGAGCCCAATTCATATATTTCTTGGAGGCTTTTGATGTAGGCTCTTTGACTTTGTTGACTTCTTCTGGCAGTATGTTTTGATCTTCTTTGTCACCAAAGAAAGATTCTATAGTCTGAGTCCTTTTACAATGCTAGCTCATTTTCCCAGACAATTACTTGAGTTTTGAGCTTTTGGTCAGGGTATGACTGCTTTCAGAGTGTAGAGTGCTTTGTCCCATGTTTCAGGGGTTTTGTGCTGATGTTTTCAGAGCTACTTCTATTCTGAGGTGCTATGATGGTCCTTTCCTGGATTGTGCTCTGGTCTGTGAGTGTAGGCACTCCTTTCTGCCATGTAACCCCCAGGCAGACTCTGTCTCTGGAATATCATATTCCAACCCTTCCATCCCTTAATGTAGAAGCCACCACAAAGCTATGCAACTCCTGTACTCCTCCTCCCCCAAGGACTACCAACCAGGACCACAACCCAGATACAAGCAGGGCAAAATAAGAGACCCTTGCCTCAGTGCCAACAAAGAGACCTCTGTACTCCCACTATGATCAGCTGCTTAATTTCTCCTATCCAGCCTGGGACTTTGGAAGCAGCCTTCACTGCTGCCGCTGCTGCCACTGCTGCTGCTGCTGCTGCTGCTGCTGCTGCTGCTGCTGCTGCAGCTGCAGTCATCTCTGCCATCCTGGGGATGCAGCCAGACAATTCACTTCTCTCACCCAGATCCAGAAGTTTTCCCACTGACCTGCTCTGTTGTCTTTGGAGTTTGTGTGGGAAGTCTGGTAACTGCCACAGTCCAGTGATTCAGTGCCCTGAGGCCTGCTTCACCCAGTATACTCTAGCCTGGTCTCTCCTGGTGCTCTCCACATTGCCCTGCCCTCTGCTCACAGTATAGTGCCATAGACCTTTCCCAGGGACCATCTAGGCTGCCTTGGGCTGGAGACTTGTTTCCCTCTGTTATTTCATGGGGTCCATAGCTCTAAAATTTGTTTAGACTCATTTTTACAGGTTTTTGTGGGGATTTGGGGGAGAGCTTAAGCAAGTCCCTGTTTTCAAGCCACCATTTTGACTTCACCACCCTTTCATTTATATCTTCTCCCACCCCAGAGTTAGAGTGTAACTGAAGGCTTTCCAGCCTCCACACTGAAGTGCCTTTCCTTAGCTCCCTCTGTGCCACCCTCCAGCGCTTCCCTCAGTGTCCTTGAGGTTCTTTCTTGAATTTCTCCCTCTCCACTTAGGCTCTATGTCCTCACAGCAGATGTTGGGAGGATGGGGCAGGGACCTCTCCACTCCCTACCTCAGTGACCTCTCCACTCCCCACCTCAGTGACTTCATGTTTCCCAGAGAACATATAAGAACCTGGCAAATAAATCCAACCACTATGTATTTTCTTTAAAAAAAAGTTTGTGGGGCAGCTAGGTGGCACAGTGAGTAGAGTTAGGAGTACCTGAATTCAAATCCAGGCTCAGACACGGGACACACTTACTAGCTGTTTGACTTTGGGCAAGTCACTTAACCCTAATTGTCCTGCCTTCCCCTTCCAAAAAGAAACCAAAGGAACAAAATAAAAAGTTTGAAGACCAATGACCACTGTGTCTTTAACAAAACCAAAAAAAAGGAGTTTAGACACCAGTGTTCCAGATAATCCATGGTTCCTGAGGTAACCTAATGCTTTAGTTTCCCTAGTTATTTAATCACTCAGAACTACCTCATTTTGGCTAAGCAACTTCCAATTGTAATCATTAGCCCAAAAGCAAATATAGCAACTCTGCCAGGTAAATATAATTCATTTATTTTCTAAGTGCTAGAGTGTAAAATAATAACTATTTAGGTGAAGAATCATAAATGCCAAGGGTAGTAAGTGGTCAGCTGATCCCACCCAAGAAAGCAAGACTTGACTGTAAGTCTATGGCTCAGGAGAGAACCGAAAGATTAACCTGCTGACCAGTTATACTTTATGAATTTTATGCCCAGATAAATATCATCTTGCAACTGTGCCTCACCTGTTTTGCTAGAGTTTTTCTTATAGACTCTTTGTGAATAGGGTGCATTGGGATATAATGGGGCTGCATCATAGCATTTCAAAGCCTCAACAACAGAACCATAAAATTTGAGGTTTCTCATCTGACAGGTTTCTTAACCCCTTAAGAATGAGGGATTGTTACTGGAAGGATGAGAACTACTTGACTTTGGAAGGGAAAGAGAGAATACCATAGAACATTTGAGCAGAAAGGACCTTTTTGAGACCACTTAACCATAGCCCATAGAAACAATGTGAGTTACCCAACCTTTTCTTTTTTTCTTTTCCTTTCCCTTCAGTTTTTCTTTTCTTTTTTCTTTCCACCCTCCATGCCTCCCTTTCTTTCTTTCCTTCCTTCCTTCCTTCTTCCTTCCTTCTTTCTTTCTTTCTTTCTTTCTTTCTTTCTTTCTTTCTTTCTTTCTTTCTTTCATTCTTCCTTCCTTCCTTCCGTCCTGCCTTCCTTCCTTCCTTCCTTCCTTCCTTCCTTCCTTCCTTCCTTCCTTCCTTCCTTTCTTTCCCTTTCCATCTGTCTCATTGTGCCATCTGTATAGGGAAGCAAGTTCAAATTAGGAAACTTCAGCTACCAGTGAGTTCTTCAACTTATTGTTTTAGAAAATTTTCTAAGGCACTGAAAATGTAATTTGTCCTGGTTGTGATTCTATTCGTAGATATTGACTTCAAGGCTTACTCTATTTGTTAAGCCATGCATCTTAAGTAGCAGATCTAGATTTAAATCCAAGTTCTGACTCTAGAACTCTTTCCATTCTATCACATAGCCTGGCATAGCAGAGATATCAACAGCCAAAGCCAGTCATGGCTAATTCCTACTATGCGACTGCTGACTAATCAGATAAGAAGCCTACAGACTACTATAGTGTTATTTTTCCAGGTGCAGAAGCATGGGATATTGTCATAGGCCCCTTAAAGTATGATGGCTATGATTCATTTGATTGCGTATGGTCTGTGGTTTCTATGACCCTTCTTAACATGTGTATTGTCAACCTTCACAGCTTGGTTTTAAAGGAGACAAACAATTCAGGTTGTATATGTGCTGTTCATTTCCTTTCAGCTAGCAAAGATATATGTATGGGAGTCAGAATAATCTGACTCAAAGAAAGGCCTGCTGAATGAGACTTTATACCCCTAGAGCAACAGCAAGAAAGCATTCCACCACCCCCACTCCCTCCTGACTCAGGATGTTTGTGTAGCACAAATTATAGTTTTCTTATCTGTCAACTATTAACATGGGTTTGTCATAAAACATAGTGTCCATAAAACATCAAGATAAGAAAGTTTCCGTTATTCAAGACGGCATCTTTATAAGGGGGTATGTGAAACAGGAAGATAAACGTCCATTTCAGGGCTCCAGGTCTTTGTCAGAAGAATATTCCCAGTCAGCTAAATCCAGCAGGAGAATTTTGGGTTCACCTAGAGAGCGTAGAAAGCACAATGGTTATGCCAATCCAGGGTGAGCCAAAAATGTCCTTTTCTGATTGGTTAGTCCAGGTTTTGGCTCCCTTCAAGTGTTGGGCTCCAGCAGTCCTCTCATTTTGTAGCGCCTATTCTACACTTAGTCTCTCAACCTTCACTCATACTGAAAGGTGGGGTGCCCAAAATACAACTAGGATACTGATCCTCTTCAGGGCTCTAAGGCTAGCCTTGGTGTATTGGGAGCTGTATTTCTAGTGCTATAGTTCGTTGACCCCTACCAGTGTGTTTCCCTTCATGATAACAAGTTAATATTAATTAGTCAGCCAGATCAAAATAGCTTTTAGAAAAACATATTTACAAGAGAGGACTCTGGGAAGATAGCAGAATATATCAGAAAATTCCAAGCTCTCCAGATTTCCCACAGAAAGAGCACATCAGGGCAAACATAGAGTAGTCAAAACAAATATGAGTAGGGGCAGAACAGTGGTCCCCCTGGGACAATCAGAGAAGATTTGAAGAAAAATCCCAGGACAGGATTTGGTCCCTGTGAAGAATAAACTCTTCCAGGGTAGGTCCACTTAAACAACAAGCAGCAAGCCCTGAGGTTAACTGGGTTGGGAGGATGCCTCAGCTCCGGCTACGGAACTCTTATCCCTGAGATAGTGAGGGGAGTCAGGCATCTGAGCTGGGGAACATTGAGGGAACCTCTGCTGACAAGGAACACCAGATCCAGCTGATCTACAAAAGTGCGGTGGGCCAAGAAGGAACCAGCACATGGTTGGTGAGTGCAGAAGCAGTGGGGCGGGGATGCCTCTTGCTGGCAGTTATAGGAGGCTGGAGGTCTTGGTTCTATTGCAAGCCAGAGGGGAGAACTGAAGGAGGATCTGAGGCCAGAGGCACCATCCCTTTTACCCCCAAACTAAAGGTGATTACAAAACTAAGCTGCTACCTAAAAAATAGTGGGGTGTAATATCAATTAAGTTGGGTGTCTTTGATTGAGCCTTACTAGGTGTTAAACCCCAGGACCCAAACCCCTATCTATTGTGTGCTAAGCCTATGTGGGTGTGAATTGGTAACTAAGGTGGGTTTCCAGGTGGGACCAATGAAGGGAGGGGTAACTGCAAAGCCAATAGTAAGAGCCTAAGTTCTGGTCACTCAGATGATGGTTTATGACGTCTGAAACTGTTTAAAAAGAGATAACAGAGTTATTTGCTTAAGGCTCTCACTCCTGGAGGTTCTGGGCAGCTGTTCTAAGGGTCTTCCAGCTGAACTCAGATGTTGAGGGTTGTCTTGGTAAGTATGAATTATATTTGGTCTGTTTGTAATTTGTTTGTATTTTCTCTGAAGTTCAGGGTGCTGGCTTTTTCCCCTGAACTTAGTGAATGATATTTGTATGCTGAATTAAAGTAAGATTGTTAACCCCTTAACATTGTTTTCCTTCATAAAGCAGATCAAAAGAACCTGGGCTTGCAGCATTTGGTGAGCTGGTTGTTGTTGGTTTTACACCCCCACAGCAGCTTAGCCAGACTGTTGAAACATGGGGGCAGATAGGTGACATAGTAAGTAGAGCACAGGTCCTGGAGTCAGGAAGACCTGAGTTCAAATCAGACCTCAGACACCAGACACACTTACAACTATGTGACCTTGGGCAAGTCACTTAACCCCAATTGCCCTGCCTTACCCCTTCCAAAAAATAATAATGAACAGGCAAATGAGAAAGAATGCAACCATAGAGAGTTACTATGGGAGTAGAGAAAACAAGGGTTTATCTTCAGGGGAAGATACTGAAGCAAAGGAAACCTCTTCTACTCCAAAGAGTAACATCAAAGAGAAAAGAATTCTCAAAATAAATTCATAGAAGAACTTTAAAAAGACTTTAAAAATCAAATGAGAGACTGAGGAAAAAAGTTTAAAAAAATAAGAACAATCCAAGAAAAACAAGATTATGAAAAGAAAATCAACTAATTAGAACAGGAGATCCAGAATATTAAGGAAGAAAACATTTCCTTGAAAATCAGAATTGGGCAAGGGGAAGCCAGTGAAGAATAGATGAAGAAAAAATAAAACAAAATATAAAGAATCGAAAAATAGAAGAGAATGTGAAACATAAGAAAAACACCTGATCTGGAGAATAAGTCAAGAAGAGAAGACATAAGAATAACCAGACCACCTGAAAGCTATGATCAAAAAGGAAACTTGATGCAATAATACAAGAAAATTAAAATTAAATGAACAATTAATGAAAATTGTTCTGAAGCTTTAGAACAAGAAAGGAAAATAGAAATAGAAAAAACCCCCCACTAATCACCACCTGACAGAGATCCTCCACTGAAAATCCACAGGAATATCCCACTTAAATTCTGAAACCCCAAGCTCAAGGATTAAACATTATGAACAACAGGAAAAAAAACAGTTTAAATATGGTGGTGCCAGATTTAGAATCATATAAGGCCTGGCAGGGGTGACACCAAAAAACCACAGGTCTTGGAACACTATAAATCAAAGAACAAAAGAACTGGTGCTCCAGCTGAAAATATCATACCCAGCAAAGCTAAGCATAATCCTGGGTTTAAAAACAAGGTCATTTAATGAATTTTCAGTCTTTCAGGATTTCATTAAAAAACCCAGAACTTAGTCAAAGATTTGACATACTAGAGCCAAGAGAAATTCTAGATACATACCAAAGACTAATTATAAGGGACTCAATAAGGACAGACTGTTTACCTTTTATGTATGTAAAATGCATGTCTAAGATTGTTGTTAGTAATTGGGTAGTTCATAAGAAAGATTGGGGTAAATCTGAGTATGATAAAATTTCAAAAAGTAAAACCATTTAGGAACAGCTAAAAAGAGGAATTATCTTATACAAATGAGGTGTGAGAGGAAGAACTGCCACTGAGGGATTATGATGTGTATATGTGCATGTATATATCTATATATAAATATATTTGTGCTTAATTGTAGCCTTCTGGGAAGTGGGAAGGATGGGGGGTAAAAAGGACAAAGTAAAAAGTGCACAGCAGAGAACAAAAGACAGCTTACAAGGGAACAAAGAAAAGATGAACAGCTCGTAATACAATGCATAGTAATTACTACATAGGCTTTCTTGAAATGGAAATTTATTGCTATATATTTTGAATCCTCTGTCACACTCTGCTCATGTACATGCAATGTTTTTTTTCTTATTTGTATTATTTTTGTTTTAATATATGTTTGTTTCATTTTTCTATAAGTTAAAAATAAAAAATACACACAAAAAGAAATTGGGAATTTACTATGGTGGTATTGTTGGTATAAAACATCTCTTCTTGAGGTAGAAAAATTAGGCACACTAATGCACTGCTGGTGGGGTTGTGAACTGGCCCAACTATTCTGGAGAATTACTTGGAACTATTCCTAAAGTCCTCTAAAACTGTGCATATCCATTGATTCAAAAATACCTCTGCTAGATCTGTATCCCAAAGAGATCAAAGAAAAGGGAAAAGGACTTACTTGTAGAAAAATATTTACAGCAGCTCTTTTTGTGGTGTCAACGGACTGGAAATGGGGGGATGCCCATTAATTGGGGAACAGCTGAACAAGTGTTATATAATTGTGATAGAATTATATTAGTTGGTTATAAAAAATGACAAGCAGGATGCTTTCAGAAAAAAAAAAACCTGGGAAGACTTACATGAACTCATGCAGAGTGAAGTGAGCAGAACCAGGAGTACATTGTACACAATAACAACAAAATTATAGTGATGATCACCTGTAGAAAGAAAAATGAGAGCAAATTTAAGCATATTTTTATCCAGTTTATGATTCTTGCTTTTTACTGTTGGTTTTTTTTGTGATATGGCTAACATGGACATAGGTTTTACGTTACGTATAATTGGATTGGTATCATATTGCTTGTTTTCTTTTTTTTTGCTTTTATTTTTTTATTTATTTACTTTATTTAATATATTTAGTTTTCAGCATTGATTTTCACAATAGTTTGAATTACAAATTTTCTCCCCATTTCTACCCTCCCCCCCACTCCAAGATGGCTTATATTCTGGTTGCCCTGTTCCCCAGTTATCCCTCCCTTCTGTCACCCCACTCCCCTCCCATCCCCCTTTCCCTTCTTCTCTTGTAGAGCAAGATAAATTTCTACGCCCCATTGCCTGTGTATCTTATTTTCTAGTTGTATGCAAAAACTTTTTTTTTTGTTTTTGAACGTCTGTTTTTAAAACTTTGAGTTCCAAATTCTCTCCCCTCTTCCCTCCCCGCCCACCCTCCCTAAGAAGTCAAGCAATTCAACATAGGCCCCATGTGTATCATTATGTATAACCCTTCCACAATACCCATGGTGTGAAAGATTAACTATGTTTTGCTCCTTCCTAACCCATCCCCCTTTATTGAATTTTACCCCTTAACCCTGTCCCTTTTCGAAAGTGTTTGTTATTGATTACCTCCACCCCCATCTGCCCTCCCTTCTATCATCCCCCCTTTTCTTTATCTTCTTCCTCCTTCTTTCCTGTGGGGTAAGATACCCAATGAGTATGTATGGTATTCCCTTCTCAGGTTAAATCTGATGAGAGCAAGATTTATTCATTCCCCCTCACCTGCCTTCTCTTCTCTTCCTACAGAACTGCTTTTTCTTGCCACTTTTATGTGAGATAATTTACCCCATTCTATCTCTCCCTATCTCTCTCTCTCAATATATTCCTCTCTCATCCCTTAATTTGATTTTATTTCTTTTAGATATCTTCCCTTCATCTTCAACTAACCCTGTGCCTGCTCTCTCTCTCTCTCTCTCTATATATATATATATATATATATATACATACACATAAATATATATATACATACATATATATACATACATATACACACACACACACACACACACACACACACACACACACACACAAACATATATATATATGTCTATGCCCTTCGGCTACCCTAATAGTGAGGTCTCATGAATCATACACATCATCTTTCCATGTAGGAATGTAAACAAAGCAGTTCAACTTTAGTAAGTCCCTTGCAATTTCTTTTTATTGTTCTTTTTCTTGATTACCTTTTCATGCTTCTCTTGATTCTTGGGTTTGAAAGTAAAATTTTCTATTGAGCTCTGGTCTTTTCACTGAGAAAGCTTGAAAGTCCTCTATTTCATTGAAAATCCATATTTCGCCTTGGAGCATGATACTCAGTTTTGCTGGGTAGGTGATTCTTGGTTTAAATCCTAGCTCCATTGACCTCCAGAATATCATATTCCAAGCCTTTCGATCTCTTAATGTAGAAGCTGCTAGATCTTGGGTTACTCTGATTGTGTTTCCACAATATTCAAATTGTTTCTTTCTGGCTGCTTGCAGTATTTTCTTCTTGACCTTGAAACTCAGGAATCTGACAACAATATTCCTAGGAGTTTTCTTTTTGGGATCTATTTGAGGAGGTGATCTGTGGATTCTTTCAATTTCTATTTTGCCTTGTGGCTCTAGAATATCAGGGCAGTTCTCCCTGATAATTTCTTGAAAGATTATATCTAGGCTCTTTTTTTGATCATGGCTTTCAGGTAGTCCAATAATTTTTAAATTATCTCTCCTGGATCAATTTTCCAGGTCAGTGGTTTTTTCAATGAGATAGTTCACATTGTCTTCCATTTTTTTCATTCCTTTGGTTCTGTTTTATAATATCTTGATTTCTCATCAAGTCACTAGCTTCCACTTGCTCTAATCTAATTTTTAAGGTAGAATTTTCTTCAGTCGTCTTTTGGACCTTCTTTTCCATTTGGCTAATTCTGCCTTTCAAGGCATTCTTCTCCTCATTGGCTTTTTGGAGCTCTTTTGCCATTTGGGTTAGTCTATTCTTTAAGGTTATTTTCTTCAGTATTTTTTTAGGTGTCCTGTAGCAAGTTATTGACTTGTTTTTCATGGTTTTCTTGCATCTCTCTCATTTCTCTTCCCAATTTTTCCTCTACTTTTCTAACTTGCTTTTCCAGATCCTTTTTGAGCTCTTCCATGGCCTTAGCCCAATTCATATTTTCCTTGGAGGCTTTTGATGTAGGCTGTTTGACTTAACAAAGTCAAAGACTTCTTCTGGCTGTATGTTTTGATCTTCTTTGTCACTAAAAAAATCTCCTACAGTCTGAGTCTGTGTTGGTAAGCAAAATGGGCTCCTTAGCACTTCGTTCAACAAGTGCCCTTGAAGAGTTTGGCTTTTGTTTGCTTTGAGTAATTCAGTGTATTTCATTGAGTCTTACTAAGTGCTAAGCCCCAGGCTCTAATCCCTGTTAGGTGTTAACCTAACCTATGTGGGTGTGGATTGGTAACTAAGGTGGGGCCCAAGGTGGGGCTAACTCAGGGGAGGGCCTAGTTTTACACCTGAGTTTGAGTGATAGGTTTGGGACATCAGAGGCTCTTAGACTACTTGGGCTTAAGTTACCTCTTTGTGACGATTTTAGGTCACATGAGTGAGTCGCATGTGTGACTCACCCCTGACACTGAAAAAGATATAAAACCAGGGGTTGGCCTCCTTTCCTTGGAGCTCTTTCCTGCAGCAGTAGTGGCATGCCTGACTCTGGGTAAGCCCATGTTCTGAGCCCCCGGGCTGAACCTAGATGTTGGTAACTATGAATTGCATTTGGTCTCTCTGGTGAAGTTTATAATTTGTTTGTATGTTGCTCTGAAGTTCAGGGTGCTGGCCTTCTCCCCTGAACTAAGTGAATGATACTTGTATGCTGAATTAAAGTAAGCTTGTCAACCCCTTCACGTAGCTTTCCTTAGTTAAGCATATCAAAAGAACCTGTGCTTTCGCAGTGTGCTGGCAGCTTTCTGGGTGCTGATTGTTGTGTGGCTTTCACTCCCACAATAGCTGCTAGCCGGATTGTTGAAACAGAGTCTGAGTCTGAGTCCATTTTCACTGCCTATTCATGTTCCTAGACAACTACTTGACCCTTGAGCTTTTTGTCAGGATGTGACTGCTTGTAGAGTAGAGACTATTTTGTCCCAAGTTTTAGGGTCCAAGTGTTGCTGTTTTCAGAGCTGCTGTTTTCAGAGCTACTTCTACTCCACTATCACCCCAGGCTCTGTCACAGCAGTGCTCCTCCTCCCCCAAGAACTACCAACCAGGACCACAATCCAGATCCAAGCAGGGTACAGCAAGAGAAACTGCCTCTGTGCCCACAAAGCACTGCTTGCACTCTCGCTCTGATCCACTGCTAGATTCCTCCCGCCACATAAGCCAGGGACTCAGGAAGCAGCTGAAGCTGGACCTCTGGAAGCAACCTCAGGAGCTTCCTGCTGCTGCCACCACTGCCACTTCACTACCTCTGCCACCACCAGGAATGGGGCCAGACTGCTCTAAACTCAATCCTGCAGTTTCCCACTAACCTGCTCTTTGGAGTTTGTGGGTTGAGAAGTCTGGTAACTGCCACAGCTCAATGATTCATGGTCCTAAGGCCTATTCTGCTCAGCTGACTCCAGGTCTGGTCTGTCCTAGTGTGTGGCCCATGCTGGGCTCCCAGAACCATGTGATAGACCCTTCCCAGTGACCATCCTGGCTCTCCTGGGCTAGAGACCTGTTTCCCTCTGGTATTTAGTGGGTTCCTCAGCTCTGGAATTTGTTCAGAGCCTTTTGTTACCGGTGTTTGGAGGGATTTGGGGGGGAGAGCTTAAGCAAGTCCCTGCTTTCCAGTTGACATTTTGGCTCCGCCCCTGCTAAGATGCAATTTAAAAAAAATTCTTTATCATTGCAAGTAACAAAATTAGAGAAACTGTTATAATTTGGTGGGAAAACCCAAAGCTTGTGCATTTGATAAAGTTTCCAAAACTGTGTTTGTAAATCTTAAGATACCTGGAAAATGCATTTGATGTAACTCTGTTTGCTGTACAACTAATATGAACAAAAGAGGTAAACTGCACGAAAAGTATGAGTTTTGTAAGGATGTAGTAAGTCGTCACTGGAGCTCACTTCACAGGAAGTGACATGATCAAATCCACTCTTTAGAAAAATCATCCTGGTAGCAAGTGGAACATGAATTGGAGTGGAAAGAGAATTGAAGCAGGGAGACTCATTAGAAGGTAATTGCAGTAGTCCAGGATGGAGGTGATGAGAGCCTGAACTAGGGGCACAGTTGTACGACTGAAAGTAAGGGGGTATACATTTTGTTGTTGACTGAATTCCTTTTAGTCATGTCTGACTCTTCATGAGCCCAGTTTGGGAGTTTCTTGGCAGAGATACTGGAGTGGTTTGCATTTCTTTCTCCAACTCACTTTGTAGATGAGGAACTGAGGCAAACAGGGTTAAGTGACTTGCCCAGGGTCGCACAGCTTGTAATTGTCTGAGGATGGATTTCAACTCAGGAATATGAATCTTCCTGATACTAATCCCAGTGCTTTATCCATTAAGCCATTTAGCTGCCATGGGGAACATATATATATAAGAAATATTTTGAAGTAGAAACAACAAGATTTGGCAAGAGATTGGAAATGTGTCATGAAAGATGAGTCACTGTGGAGTCAAGGATGCCATTGAAGGTGAGAGCTAGAGGGACTGGGAAGATGGTGGTGTCCTTGACAGTAATGGGAAAGTTTGGGAGGGAAGAGCGCTTCTGAGAAATGATAATAAGATATTATTAATTTTCGGTCCTCTCTCCATTTCCTCATATATGACAATTAAGCTGTACTCCTCAACATGTCATTTCATCATTCCAGGCATGGGGAATAGTCCATATGAAAAGTCATATAGATAGGAGAAAGAATACCTTCCATAGGGAATGGCAGTAAATAGTAAGATACAAGAAGGGGGAGAAATTTGTAATGTCCATGAAATTGGACTGGGGCCAGCTTATGGAGGGCCTTAAATGCCACTGAGCACTTTGTATTTTATCCTAGAGGCATTTGAAAACTTAAATTTGACAACTCTGTGGAAGATGGATTGGAAAGAGAATAGATGTGATACAAGGAAATCAGTTAGGAGAGTAACGAAATAGTCCAGGCAAGAGCTGTGTTAAGGATACAAGCAAAGGTGGTAATTATGTTCCCGAAGATAAGGAGACTGACAGTGGAGACATAGTGGAAGTGGAGTTGAAAAGATTGGCAACTGATTGGATATGAGGTTTGAGGAACAGTGAAGAGTCAGATGACTCTGATACAGTTATTTGGACTATGTGTGACACTTGGGAAACTGCGTATGGACTCACAAAGCAAACCTTCTAGATCAGTTTACTGGTTGCTTTTCTTAAGTTTAAAGAAAAGTAATATGGCACTGTGATAATTATTCTATTTCAAGGGATTGTGATATCGAATGTGTCCACCAGGTGGCAGCCCACTCAAGCCACAGATCCAGGTAGTTGAGAAGTTTAAAATCCCTGCCGACCAGGTGCTGAAATTCAAGTGGGAGATGGTATTAAGTATTGCCTCTGTGCTCCCTGCCAAAACTTCCCTCTACATTCACAGGACAAAGGCAATCAAGCCATGGAGTCAGCATTATCACCAAGGATATTATTGAATAGTCAAATAAAAATGAACTGATATATATTTCTCCAAAACCTTCACAAGAAGTCAACTGTTTTCCTTAGTAGGCTAACTTTTCAAACATTCCACAAGAGGAAGTGCCTGTGGCTTCCTTTTTTAGAAGCTTTGTGGGTTGATTTTTTTCTTTTCTTTTTTTGTACATTTTTAATTGCACTTTCAAAGTGAATCGTAATGTCAGCATTGTGCGTGATAAGAGAATGTGTCAGAATTTCAGGGTTCTACATTTTACCTGTTACATTTATCTGTAACATCTGTGACATTTAAAAAAAAACTCATGCCTATGTCTGTTTTGCCTATAGTTTAGTATAAAGAAAATCAATTTGTAAAGGAAAAAAAAAACCTGGAAATTTCCAGAGCATCACAAGGCATTATCACAAGTCTTTGAGAGTCTGTTAACAAGTAGAATTATTGGCTCATGATGTAACAAACCATGAGAACCCTTCAAAAACATTTTGCCAAACACTTGCCAAAACAAGTGCCATTAAAACATATGGTTCTCTGTCTGTGGAACAGAGAAAGGGGTTTGGTGAGAAAGCAGGGAACCAGAAAGCTGCTCTGAGTCAGAGTTTCTACTCCTGGGACACAATAGATCTTTTCATATTCATTTCTACTCAAATTAGCCTTCAAAGTAGATGATTTAACAGACCGAGTTCTGCAAGAATCCTTTCCAGATAAGGTGATCAATGGGGCAATGAGGGTCACTAGAGAAGTGAAAGATTTTGTTGAGAATGATGCATGCAAGAATTATTTGAACAAGACCACTATGAATATAACCAAAGGATAAAAACTGCATTGTAGCGATGAAAGTACTTATGGTTTCTGAGGTCTCACTTTATAAAATATTGCTATAACCTGGCCTTTTGAGCATGCCCAGTAACAGAAGGATGAGGTAGCCCGCTTTGATGGGTCACCCACATCTTTAAAACTGGTAGAACCAAAGTGACTTTTGGCATCCATACTGTTGCATCTGGTTCTTTTTCATTCCACAATATAGTACCATACATATGAACAGTTTCACAGAATGGTCTGGAAACATAACTCTTGTGCTTCAGGGGCAGGGCTATATTATCAAAGCTATTTCAAATTTTTTTCCATAACCCTTTTTATGTTAGAAAACGGGATGCATAACAGTTTTAAAAAATGAAAAAAAGTTACTGTTTTGTCTCTCCTAAGGCTGCCTTTTGCTCAGGAGTATAGGTGCTATGAAAAGCTCCTCTAATTTTGTCTTATGAGAAACTCTTCTGTGATCCTTTATGGTTTCATGAGTAAATTCTACGGGGTTTCCTGAGGCACATGGGGACCGTATATCTAGTAAATGTCAGAGGTAAGATTTGAACCCAGGTCTTTTTGACTCCAAGCCCAGCACTGTGTCTGCTACTCCTGCTGCCTTTCCTAGAGTGTGGGTATGAGGTTCAAAATGGGAAAACATACTTACCTGTTAGTCTGGTTTAGCTATTCTTTAAAAATTATAGTGTGTCATTTGGATGAAGTAGAGCGAACATCTCTTGATTTTTTTTAGGACTTTAGTTGAAGTGTGTTCCAACAATCTGGCTAGCAGATGCTGTGGGGGTATAAAACCAACAACAATCAGCTCACAGAATGCTGCAAGCCTGGATCCTTTTGACCTGCTTTATTAAGGAAAACAATGTTAAAGTGTTAACAGTCTTACTTTAATCCAGCATAAAAATATCATTTACTTAGTTCAGGGGAAAAAACCAGCACCCTGAATTATGACCAAATACAATTTGTAGTTATCAACATCTGAGTGTTTAGCTGGGGATCTCATTACAATGGATGGCCCAGAGTCACATGCCACTCCTGCTGTGGCTCAGAGCTCTGAGAGAGAACAGTAACCTCTGTGCTTATGTATCCTGTTCAGGGCCTCGAGGTTGCCGACCTCACCCAGGCTGGGCATGGAAAAGTTACTCACCCCCAATATCACATCAGATTCAAATCAATCAATGACTCCCAATTGTCTTAGTGCTGAGAAATACAAAAACATCCCACTTTATCTGCCCCAATCAAACAAAGGCCAGAATCATTAAAGGTCAACAGCAAAATGTCCCACCTTAATTACTATTACAAGTGGAAGGGTGGAAGTTAGACTGGATTTAAACCTAAAAGATATAGGTTTGAATCCAGGTCCTATCAATTCCTGTGTGGCCTCAGTTAAGAATACCCTGTTTGACTGATATGTAATAGGGTAGTTAGGGGAACCTGTACCTTGGTCCTTCTAGTGGGTTACATGTTCTTTGTTGAAGAGCATACATGATTCTTCTGGGTCCCTTGGTCTGCATGACCCAGGTTTGGGATGGGGGATTGCACTATGCCAAAGAGAACTGGTGTCTTCTCCAGGAAGCCTCCCACTCAATAGATTTTCAAAATGAAGCCAGAGATTGTCTGTTTGTTTCTTACATCCTGTAATGCCCATGGTGATTTCTTGCCCTTTTGCCCACCCTGTGACATCTATGTGCCCATGATAGGTAGTACAATTGTTTTACACATGGTACATATACCAATGAGCCTGAGACAATCCCCAGATGCATCTTCTGCTTTGTTTCTCTTCCTGAGCATAAGTGATCAAAAGCAATGCTGAGATGGATATTTTTAGTCTTGAAGGCTACCTCATATGTTCTAGAGGTCGGAAGACCTTGGGTGCTGGCTGGCAGCAGGAGATACACTCTGCAGCTATATTCTCAGAGGGAATGATATCATTGCCAGGAGAATGAGGCTTGCTCTGGCTGACCTGGGTTTTGAGTTACTGCTCAGATAGTGCAGATTCAGGTGAAAGTAAAATCTGTTCAGCAAAACCCCAAGTATCCTGAGAGTCTTCCTCCTCCTGAGAAAGCAGATTAGGATTAAAGGGTTATTGTTTTATGTTTTCAGTATTTGGCAGTGATTACTTATGAGTCTTTTGTTATGAGTATTTCTTTTGTAGGGGAGGAAATAAGTAGCCTCCTTTAACTGTACTTTTTAAGAAGGGACCTGGTTAACAGCTAAACCCAAGCTTCATCAAGTTTTCCCTGGGACTCTAGGACGGGGGTACAATAAGGCACAGAATACAAAAAAAAGCTTGACTCCTCCACTTGGGGCTCAGGCTCACCCAAGATAGAACCTGGTCCATAGAAGTCCAGAGCAAAAGCCCCTTGTGGGAGGGAGGTGCCCATTGGGCTTCAGATGACATCCCCCCAGCCCCTGTCAGTAGTCTAAGGGAGAGCTTTTGGAATATAAAACTCCATGTTCAACTGAGCAGCTCTTCCTGCACAGATGTCAATCATCTTTGACATAGCCCCCAGTGACAGAGACCATGGGGACCAACCACTAGCCTCTGGTCATGCATCCTTTAGAAAGGTGCCTGAGCATAGGACCATCTGAAAGGAGCTAAATTGAAGGCTCAGCTTCCTGGGGGAGTCCCCTTTTGCCTCAATAACAAACAGATACTTAGGGGAATACTTTGGCAGTGAATGCTTTTGGATCATAGAAAAAGCCTCCACTCAATTCAATATTCAAAACATTTTTAAAAATAAATTTTATTGACATTTTGGTTTTTCCATCGCTTACAGTAGCACAATCTATCCCCTGCTACCTTTCAGAGAATCATTTTCTATAGCAAAGAGCAAAAAAGAGAAACAAGAAAGTTTCTTAGAACTAACCAATGACAATGACTATGGGGTGTATTCTTAATCAAAAAAAGGATAGAGGTAATTGCAAAAGAAAAAACAATTTTGATTATGTGAAATTGAAAACCTCCTGCCAAACAAAATTAATACATCTAAGATAAGTACAGAAGCAGTCAAATGGGGAAAAACAACTTTGTATTAAATTTCTCAGATAAGAGTTTGGTATCCAGACCATTACCCAATAGCAATGTGGTGAAAGAATATGAACAAATAGTTCTCAGAAGAATTGTGAACTACGAATACTCATACCACACAAGGTTCTAATAAGAATAGAAACAAAACAAAACAAAAGCAAAACAAAACAACCCTGAATTTTTACCCTACCTCTGGCAAACTGGCAAAGACGATAAAAACTAGAAGTCCAGGTTGGAAGGGTTTTGGAAAAATATTACCACGAATTGCTGGTTGAACTGTGAGTTAGTAGAACCATTTTGGAAAGTGATTTGGAATTATCTAAACAAGTAGCTAAAATGTCCATACTCTTTGATCCAGGGATTTCACTTCTAGGCATATACCCCAAGATGGTCATTGATGAGAAGGAAGTCCCCATATATACTTGTCAACTCTAAAAACAAATGACCAAAGAGTTATAGAGGTTACACAACCACTGTTAACTCTGAAAATATCAAAGAGCTCACATAGGTTACCACAACCACAGTTAACTTTGAAAAATAAAATTAAAAAAAAAAAACAAAACCAAAAAGCTAACAGTTGTCATAAGCACAAAGCTTTCTTTATTCCATTGGAGGAGGGAAACTAGACACAAGTACCAGGGCCTTCTCTACTAGGAGACCTGCTTTAGTGTTGGCAAATCTTAGTACATATACTAGCAGCTACACAGTGTACTGTAGCTCTGACAATGACAGTAACAGCAACAATAACACAAGTTTGATCCATAGCAGGACTTCATGACCAGAACATGGATATTGCTGGTGCTTCGCCCAGCTCAGGGATCACCTGGTGCTGGTGCGAAACAATTCTGGGATTTTGCTGTGACTGAGTTCATCCAGAGGGTGAGTGCAAAGGATTGTTGTTATGCCAAGCTCAGGGCACAGCTTGCTTGCTGGGTCTTAGCTAATAGTTCCTAATAGTAAAAAGAGAGGAGTGGTCTTGGCATGGGTATCCTGACACACTAAAATATTTATAGCAGTACATTTTGTGGTAGCAAAAAACCGGAAACAAGGTGGATGCTCATTGACTGGGGAATGACTGACAAATTGTGGTACATGAATGTAATGAAGTATACCATGATGTAAGTGATAACAAATACGATGAACGTCAGGAAGCATGGAAAGACACAGATGAACAGACAGAAAGTGAAGCGAGCATTGTCAAGAAAACAATATACACAATGACTACAACAAAATTAATGGAAAAACAATAATAACAAAACAATAGAAAATGAATGCTGTGAAATTACAAAGAGCAAGTTTGTTGAATGGAAGAGAAATGAGAAGATACCACCTTCCACTCCTTTGCACAGATGGGAGATGAGAGGGGGAATGGATATGGAACATTGTATACTTAAAAAAATTATTGACCAATTTTGTTTCTGTTTTTCTCTTCATTTTTCTTTTCTTAAAAAATGAAAATCAAAAACTTTTTAATGTGGGAGGGCTCCCTAAGAGGAAAGAGGAGAAAGGACAGGTGGAGAAATTTAGGTGATGGGAAACCAAAATATATTAATAAAGATTTATTTTTTAAAAGCCAAACCAACATATAAAAATGTCTGACATCATATGTAGTGATCCTCACCTCTAATCTGCCACCTCTACAAAGAAGCAGGAAGAAATGCCTTCTTATGTCTTTTTGGGGCCAAGTTTCACCATTATAATTTTGCAATACTCAGTTTTGATCATTTTGCAGTTCTTTCCATTTACATTGTTGTAGCTATCGTGCGGTACTCAAGTATTTAAATAGATCTGTGATTTCATTGTTGTCGTATTCCTGCCATTTATGCATATCATCCTGTATAATGTTTGTTCATGTCTTTCCATAAATTCAACATGGGGATACAGCCAACGTGCCAGAGGTGTCCCTCACTTTTTCTTTTTGGATTTCTTTTTTTTTAAATTTTAAAAATTTATTTAATATTTTTAGATTTCAGCATTGATTTCCACAAGATTTTGAATTACAAATTTTCTCCCCATTTCTACCCTCCCACTCACTCTAAGATGGCATATATTCTGATTGCCCGGTTCCCCAGTCAGCTCTCTCTTCTGTCACCCCACTCCCCCCATCCCCTTTTCCCTTACTTTCTCATAGGGCTAGATAGATCTCTATGCTCCATTCCCTATATATCTTGTTTCCCAGTTGCATGCAAAAAACCTTTTTTTTTTGAACATCTGCTTTTAAAACTTTGAGTTCCAAATTCTCTCTACTCTTCCCTTCCCACCCACCCTCCCTAAGAAGGCAAGCAATTCAACATAGGTCACACATGTATCATCATGTAAAACCCTTCCACAATACTCATGTTATGAAAGATTAACTATATTTTGCTCCCTCCTATCCAGTCCCTCTTTATTCGATTTTCTCCCTTGACCCTGTCCTTTTTTGAAAGTGTTTGCTTTTGATTACCTCCTCCCTCTATCTGCCCTCCCTTCTATCATCCCCCTTTTTTTATCCCCTTCTTCCTTCTTTCCTGAGGAGTAAGATACCCAATTGAGTGTGTATGGTATTCCCTCCTCAGGTCAAATCCGATGAGAGCAAGATTCACTCATTACCCCTCACCTGCTCCCTCTTCCCTTCCAACAGAACTGCTTTTTCTTGCCACTTTTATGTGAGATAATTTATCCCATTCTATCTCTCCCTTTCTCTCTGTCTCAATATATTTCTCCCTCATCCCTTAATTTTATTTTATTTTTTAGATATCATCCCTTCATATTCAACTCACCCTGTGCCCTCTGTCTCTCTCTATATATGTATGTGTATATATATGTGTATATATATATATATATATATATATATATGTATGTATGTATGTATGTATGTATGTATATTCCCTTCAACTACCCTAATACTGAGAAAGGTCTCATGAATTACACACATCATCTTTCCACGTAGGAATGTAAACAAAACAGTTCAACTTTAGCAAGTCCCTTATGATTTCTCTTTCTTGTTTACCTTTTGATGCTTCTCTTGATTCCTGTACGTGAAAGTCAAATTTTTTATTCAGCTCTGGTCTTTTCACTGAGAAAGCCTGAAAGTCCTCTATTATATTGAAAATCCATATTTTGCCTTGGAGCACGACACTCAGTTTTGCTGATTCTTGGTTTCAATCCCAACTCCTTTGATCTCTGGAATATCATATTCCAAGCGCTTCGATCCCATAATGCAGAAAATGCTAGATCTTGTGTTATCCTGAAAATGCATTCCTTGACCCAAAAAACACCAAGAGAAATAAAGAAATTTTAAAAACTATGCTTTGATCTGCACTCAGACTCCATCAGTTCTTTCTCTGCAGGGGGATAGCGTTTTACATCATGAGTCATTTGGAATTGTCTTAGATCACTGTATTGCTGACAATAGCTTAAATCATTCACAGTTGATCATCATACGATATTGCTGATACTATGTACAATATTCTCCTGATTCTGCTCACTTCAATTTGCATCAGTTTATGTAAGTCTTTCCAGATTTTTCTGAAAGTATGCTGCTCATCATTTCTTATTGCACAATACTATTCCACATTCCCCAATTGATGGGTATCCCCTCAATTTCTAATTTTTTGCCACCACAAAAAGAGCTTCCATAAATATTTTTGCACATATAGATCCTTTTACTTTTTTTTAATCTCTTTGGGTTGCAGACCTAGTAGTAGTATTGCTGGGTTAAAGAGAAAGCACTATTTTCAAGCCCTTAGTGCATAGTTCCAACATGCTCTTCAGAATGTTTGAATAAGTTCACAGCTCCACCAATGGTATATTAGTGTCCCAATTTTCTCACATTCCCTCCAGCATCTGTCATTTTTGATAGTTGTGAGGTGATACCTCAGAATTGTTTTAATTTGCATTTCTCTAATCATTAGTGATTTAGAGAGGCAGAGGATTCTGGGAAAATGGAAGAGTAGATCAGGAAATTCAAAGCTCTCCAGATTTCCCCCCTAAATAAGACAAAGTATTGCCTCTGGGCAAACATAGAGCAGTAATAATAAACAAGAATTGGGGCAGAACAGTGGTCCTCCCAGGATGAGCAGAGAAGAATGGAATAAAAATCCTAAGGACTGAGGTTTGGTGTGTGTGATGTCTGAACACCTCCAGGCTAGTTCTACTGTAACAGCATGCAGTGAACCCTGGGACTAGCTGGGTTGGGAGGTAGCCTTAGCCCCAGCCACAGGATCTTTCAGCTCCTGGACCGTGTGGGGAATCTGGCATCTGAGCAGGGGAAGATTGAGGGAACTTCTGCTGATAAGGGGACACCAGGCTCAGCTGTAGGTGAAAAGGAACTGGCACATGCCCAGTGAGTGCAGAAGGAATGGAGTGAGAGCTTATAGGAGGGTGGAGTACTTGGCTTCAGTTCCTGGGCAGGAGGGAAAACTGAAGGAGGAGCTGGGTCCAGAGGCACCATCCACTATACCTTAGGATTAGAGGTGATTGCAATAAGTTGCTATAAAAAAATTTAGGGGCAGCTAGGTGGCACAGTGAATGTAACACTGACCCTGGAGTCAGGAGGACCTGAGTTCAAATGTGACCTCAGACATTTGACACTTACTAGCTGTGTGACCTTGAGCAAGTCACTTAACCCGGATTGCCTTGCCTCCCCCCTCCAAAAAATATTTTTTTAAATGAGTATACAGAAGAGAAAGAACCCAACCATAGAACATTACTATGGGAATAGAGAAGATGAGGGTTTGTCTTCAGAGGAGGATACTAAAGCAAAAAAAAAGCCTCTCCTACTCCAAAGAGCAATGTCAAATCATCACCTGCCTAAAAAGAATTCATAGAAGTTTAAAAAGACTTTAAAAATTAAATGAGAGAGATTGAGAAAAATTTTTTTAAAATAACTAACAATCTAAGAAAAACAAGAACATTATGAAAAGAAAGTTATCCAATTGGAAAAGAAGAACCAGAATCTTAAGGAAAAAAATGACTCCTTGAAAATTAGAATTGGGCAAGGGGAAGCCAGCGAAGTTATAAGGGACCAAGAAATAATAAAACAAAATATAAAGAATGAAAAAATAAGAGAGAATGTGAAACATCTCATGAGAAAAAATAATTGATCTTGAGAACAAATCAAGAGGAAAAAACATAGGAATAATCAGACTACCTGAAAGCTATGATAAAAAAAATCTTGATTAAATAATAAAAGAAATAATTAAAGAAAATTGTCCTGAAGTGTTAGAACAAGAGGGGAAAATAAAAATAGAAAAAAAAAATCCATTGATCATCACCTGAAAGAGATCCTCTGAAGGAAACCTGCAGGAATGCCATAGCTAAATTCTGAAACCCCCAGCTCAAGAAACAAGAAAAAAAAAAACTTCAAATATGTCAGAGCCACAATTAGAATCACACAAGACCTAGCAGTGGTGACATAAAAAACCACAGATCTTAGGACACTATATATTGAAGAGCAATAGAATTGGGGTTGCAGCTGAAAATATCACACCCAGCAAAGTTAAGCAGAATCCTGAATGAAAGTAAATGGATATTTGATGATTTACCAGACTTTTAGGATTTTATCGCAAAAAAACCTGAACGTAATAGAAAAATTGACATACAAGATCCCAGAGAAATATAAGGTAAACATCAAAGACTAATTACAAGGGACTCAATGAGGACGAACTGCTTACTTTTTATATGAGGAAATGTAAATATATGTCTAAGATTGATTAGTAATTGGGTAGTTTGAAAGAAAGATCAGGTTAGACCTGAGTATGATGTGATTCTAAAAAGCAAAACTGTTGAGGAAAAACTAAAAAGAGTAGTTATCTATACAAGTGATCTATACAATACAAGTGATCTATACAATACAAGTTATCTATACAATCTTATACAAGTGAGGTGTGAGAGGAACAACTGGAGCAGAGGAATTAGATGGGAGAAAAAGGTATGCAGTTCTGGAACTCTCATCTGGAATGTGTTAAAGAGGGAATTACACACACACACACACACACACACACACACACACACACACGGATGTATGTATAAAAGTCTTCTTAATTCAGAAAGAAATAAAAGGCTAAGGAGTAAGGGTGGGGGAAAGAATTTTTAAAGGGAACTCGACTCACATCTGATCTGGGTTAAAGAGAGAACAATATATACATTTAGAAGGGAACAACAGTTTTCTAAACTTATAAAGAAATAAGAGGGTGAGGAAATAGGATAAAGAGGGGTATAGAAGGGTGTCTAGATTAATGGGAATAGCATAAAGAGGGACAATATATTTGGAAGGCTATAAAAATCTTCTAAATTCAGATAGAAACAAGAGGGCAAGAGGAAAGGGGGGCGGTGGGAGAGGATAAGGAAGGGATCCTTGGAGAGGGGATAGGTTAAGTAATAAGAGGGCAAGGTAGTGAGTAGAAGTGAAGTAGAGGAGTCAGGAGGGATAGGAAATAAGAGAGACCCATAAATGTAAAATAAAGATAAGGAGTAGAATTTATTAAGGAAAAAAAGCAGGAGTAGCAATCATGATCTCAAAGTTAAAGCTAAAATAGATTTAATCAAAAGAGAAAAATAGAGTACATTATATGGCAGCCATATTAATCAATATTGTTTTAGACTATTTAAAATAACTAGACAGATAAGGTTGGAATATTATTATGGTGTAGGAAATGTTGAATTGGTGGATTTAGAAAAATATAGAAAGAATTGGACTTATGAATTAAGATGTTACCCGCTTTCAGAGAGACAGAGCACAAACAAGTATAGTACAGTCTTACATAGATGCATATGAATGTATATGTGTATATATGTGTATGATTATAGATATTTATGTATATGTAAGTATACATATATATTTGTGTGTGTATGTGTATATATATATGTGTGTGTGTGTGTGTCTGTGCGCGCGCGCGCGTGTGTGTATGTATCCCTGCTTAATTGTAGCCTTCTTGGGAGATGGGCAGAGAGGAAGGGAGAAGTAAAGAACAAAGTAAAATATGCACAGCAGAGAACAAAATAAAACATATAAGGAAGTAAAGAAAAGATGGACAGCTCTGAACAGAATGTGGAATATTTATTATATAGGTTTTCTTGAAATGGTAATTGATTGCTTTATATATTGAATCCTCTCATGTTCTGTTTGCACAGTGTTTTTATTTTCTTATTTTGTATTTAAGTTTCAGTATTTAAGTTTGTTTCTTTTTTCTTTTCTTATTTTGTGTTTAAGTTTAATATTTAAAAAAATTACCAAAAAATAGTGATTTAGAGCATTTTCTTCATCATTATAAATAGCTTTGATATCGTCATCTAAAAACTGCGTGTTCATGTTTTTGACCATTTATCAATTGAGGAATTACATTATAAATTTGTATTATATAATATTTGTACATTATAAATTATATTATAAATTTGATTTTTGTCTCTACAAATTTGAGAAATGAGGCCTTTATCAGAGTAACTTGCTGTAAAATTTTTTTCACAATTATGATTACTGTTTATTTCCCTCCATCCTATTTTCCTCTTCTTTATCCTTTTCTATCTGCCTCCTTTTAACCTGTCCCCCTTCAAAAGTGTTTTGCTTCTGACCTCCACTTTCACCAATCCACCCTCCTTTCTATCAGCTACTCCTTGCCCCTTCTCTCATCCCCTTCCCCTCCTACTTCCCTGTAGGGTAAAATAGATTTCTGTACCCAACTGAGTATATGTTATTCCTTCTTTGAGCCAATTCCAATGACAGTAAGGTTCCTGTTGTCTGCTCTCCACTCAGCCACCTTCCCTTCTACTGTAAAAGCTTTTTCTCACCTCTTTTCTGTGAGATAATTTCCTTTACTTTTTCTTGGTCTCTCCATACAATCACCCTAGGTTTTTTTCTTGTCATTCAAATCTATGATGATGTTCTTTACTCTAAATCTTCTTTGTTATTCCTTAATTTCTGTCTTTCCATTGCTCCTCCCCCATGGTACCTAGTACAGTAGCTGAGCAGAGAATGAGCCTCCATAGATATCTGTCAATTTTTCTAGGGCTAGGTCTAGATAGCTCTGCTATCTGTGTAACTTGGAGCAAGTCAGTTTGCCTCTTTGAGCCCATGGTTTTTCATCTGTAAAGTGGGGCTAATCATACTAGCACTTTATACTTCACAGGGTTGTTGTGAAGAAAATGTTTTGTAAACCTTGAAGTGTTATGGACATGTTTATTATAGAGTGAAGTTTCTTCTTGGTTTATTCCACTAGGTGGCACTGCTGTGGCATCGAAAGTAAAGGCTGATTTCGACCAGCAAGTAAAGCCTGTCTTAATTTGTCTTATGCTTTTCTATATTAGGAGGTGACACTGGCTTTGTAAGAATAATTTTGATGATCCTTTTTACAGTATATCAGTCTTGAATGCTGGGGGTGGAGGAGGGAAGGAGGGAGAAGGAAATTGTGAAAATTCAAACTTGGGCAGAATAAATAAAACCAAAGAGGTGATTTCAGGAGCATGTTGGCTCTTTATGCTTTCAGCCAAAACAAGGCAAAGAATTTTTGTCCCAAGAAGCAAAACAAACAAACAAAAAAACGGGAAGCAATGTTACTACTTTTCAGTTGAATTGACAGAAATAAAAGTATTTGGATAATTTTGTTTCCTCCAAAAAGGAACAGAGTTGAACTCAGCTCCTTTAGTTACCCAGTCTAGCACATAGATTTTTAATTTCTTTTCCTTTCCCTGACTCATTTCTCTTCAACTCTACAACTCATTTCCTTTGGATTACTTCAAGAAGCAGTATCCTTGAATTTCCCTTATCAAGCAACATGGATTTAAATGGCCATGTACTTCTATTGTAAGACAATTGTTGATGGTGGAGGAGGTAAAATGGAAAGCCCTTCCCCTTACCTCATATGCACACACTTTGCTGGAGGAGCAAGCAAATCCTCAAGAATTAACTTCTTCCTCTATAGGTGGTTCTCTTCTTGACTCTTTCCTTAGAACTCACTTAGAATGGGGCCAACCTGTCTTTTAAAGGCCACCATGAGGTGTAGTTGATTCTCGGCTAGTCACTTTCATCTAATGGCCAATACCTTGTAATGTTATTAGAAATAATAATACCTAGTATTTATATAGCACTTTAAGGTTTGAAAAGCCCTTTACATATATCTCATTTTATCCTCACAACAACCCTAGGAGGTAGATACTATTATTATCTCCCTGAAGCAGACAGAGTTAAGTGTTAAATGTCTGACGCTGGATTTTAACTCAGGTCTTCCCGATTCGAGGTCCAGAAGTCTATCCCTTATACAACCAAGCTGGATGTTTATACCCTATTTGGGTAACATTTATACCAGGTTATAAGATCGTTTAGAAAAACTTCTTCGTTTGATCAGAAGTTGCCCTGATCTACCTCCCTTATATTTATATTAATTGCATTAGTCATTCAGCTCTATATTTTTATGAGCTCTCTAGGGTTTGGCTAAGGTTTATCACTTTCAGAACATAATTTTTAAAAACTGGTTTCATCATTAGCTGGTCATGACAGGAGATCATGTTATTAGGGCTTGTCTCCTCATTCCTACCCCACTCGTTATACCTGGTTTATGTTTTACATTTGTAGTACCATTGGGGGCTCCTACAAACTATACTTCGTGGTTAGTGCCTTTCTTTGTATTGAGGACAGGCTTGTAGTATGGTGCTTTGGGAGCTACCACTAAAGGTCTTTAATGGGCAAGGTATTTTACCTTTTGAATAGGACCTGAGAAGCAGAACCAGTGGAATCTTTGAACTTGGAGTCAAATCCTTTTGGAATGAAGGACTACCATGAGGAAGAAGACAGAGCAGCTAAGATATCTCTGCAGTGCTGAAGATAGCCATAAAGGTTATTACTCCTATTCATTTTTCTCCCTCCTTGTTTACATAAGAACAATCATGGGCTTTCAATAAAGCTCTCATGATTTTAATAACTGGTGATCAATAATTTGGCATCTCTCATACCCGTAATGTTTTTCACTCTATTAGTTTTCTCTTTCCTGTTGACCCCATGTGAAGCCTTTGACTTAGGAATGGTGAAATGATTGAATTGTGATCTCCTTAATAACCATCAAGGTATATAGAATGTGCTGAAAAAGGGAAAGAGTTTAGAATCAAAGATCATTAGAGCTGGAAGGGTCCTTGGAGAGGATTACTTACAACCTTTTTATTTTATAAATGAGGAAAACAGGGCTGGGAGAGGTTTAGTATCTTTCCCGGTCATACAGTTCGTTAGTTGTGGGGAGCCAGCTATATCCTGGTTACTGTTTAGGCCTCATTAGACCTCTGCACAGCAGCCTCTTAGATCTCTGCATGGCAGGATCACGTGAGGATAGGTCTACGTATAGCAAAGGCCATTTTTAAAGATGTGGCAAAGAAAACCTGCCTTTGTAGCTGATTATCCACATGGAAAAGAATAGAAATGTTTGAATTTGGTTAGCTTGCAGGAGACTGGTGTCTCATTTCCAGGAACAAGGAGATAAAAATATTAACAAATGCTTCATTGTACTCTTCTGAGAAGTCAGGACGACTCAGCAATTAATCCGGATAAAATACTGTCAGTAACTCCATTAAAATCAGTCTATAGCCTGACCATACGACTCACCTAGCCCCATGTTTGTGTCTTTTTGTGTCAATTACTTCACCAAATACTCGCGCTGCTGCTTGCCTGCCTCTATATTTTATGAGACAGTAAGTCAGAGAGCTCCTGGGATTCTAAGATTTTAGAAAATCAAGTCCTCTCTGTTTTACAATGAGGATAGGAAGAGTCACCAGGAAGCTGAGATAATATTAGTAAAGACCTTAGTACAGTGCCTGGCTCCTAGTAGGTGCTGTATAAATCCTAGCTAATTGTTGTTGCTGCTGTTATTATCCTAACATCTTTTCTCCCTGTGATATAAGCAATTCCATGTGAAGACTGGCTTGAAGAGTCTAGCAAGGTAGACATTTCTTTTTCTGTTACCCTCATAGAGCTCCCATGGTAGATAAAATAGAAACAGAGCTTGTCATTGAAGCTCTCCCATCTTTCTATCCCCTTCTCCTCTGTTTCAGGAACCACCTAACTCTCTTTCATATTGCCACTTCTCTTTTGCCCTAGAGAAACGTGAGGTTTTAGATTAGTCAGGGTTTAGGTTTTAGGGATAGTCTTTCTTCCCAAATGCTTGCTATTTGCAAAACACCAGTGGCAATATAAAAGTCTGTAAAATATAGCTCTTGCCTTCCAGGGAGAATAAGACATGTTCTGTTAGTTCCCTAACTAGGTTTTTTTTTTCTTTTAAAATACCAGATCTCAAACTGTAGTACAAAATATAATCATTATAATGATTTGGTATTAGTTTAAAAGGAGGCAAAGGTCCATCAGTGGAATAGGTCAGATAATCAACATATAGAGGCAACCAAACACACTAGCACAGTGTTTGATAAAACCGAAATAACCTTGTTATTGGGGGAAGGACTCATTATTTGACAAAAAATACTGGGAAAACTGTATAGTAGTGAAGTAGAAATTAGGCCAATACCCTATACCATATATTACAATTAGGTTCAAATGGATACACAACATAGATAAAAAACCACATCATAAACAAATTAGAGGAGCAAGGAAATCACCTTTTGGTTCTATGGATAGCGGAAGAATTCAGGATTGTTGAAGGAAAGCTTTGAGGGAGAGATGGGCTATAAACTAGGATTGGAAGGAAGGACAGAACTCACAGAGACAGAGAAGAGAAGGAGGATATTCTAGGCAGTGGGAAAACCATGATCATAGGAGTGGAAGTAGGAAGAAACAATATGTTTTCCAGGGATAGTGGGAAGAGGGTGAGTCTTCCTGACGCCACTGCACCCCCTTGCTGCTCCACTCTTCTGAACGAGTGCATCAGATTGTGTGTGATTCACCTCAATATTTGCACAGCTGTTTATTGTTTGTAATTATGTTTCTGTTGTTTCACTTACTAGACTGTAAACTCCTTGAGGTATGGGACCCTGACCTTTGTCTCTGCCTCAGAAGGTCTCTTTCTTCCTTGAAATTGCAGCTCAAGTGCCATCTTTTGCATGAAGTCTTTCCTGATTCCCCTCAACTACCAGTGCCCTTCCTCCCAAACTACCTTGTTTTGTGTATGCATGTATATATATATGTATATATACATATATATACATATATATATGCATGTATGCATTATACAAATACATATAAACTTATATGTATTTATATATAAATGTAAATATCTTTATATTTGTGCTGTAAGTATTTTTATGTGTATTTCTTGTAAACTCCTTGGGAGGAGGGATTCTTTTGTACTTTATACTTGGATCCACAGTGCCTATCACAGTACATAGCACATTTAATAGATATTTGTTGATTTTAATTCTTTGTATTTTCCTTCATTAAGTCTTATTGATGTACCTATAGATTTAATTTTTCACCTATTCACTGATCTCTAGAACTAAAGCTTAAAAGGGCATGACTAGGGTGGGAAATCTCATGAATACAGTGGAATTATTTTTATTTTTCTCATGCTGCAGTCTTCTCCAAATCAAGTGACTGAAGCAATAAAGGTTGCCATAGACGTGGGTTACCACCACTTTGTGCCTTTTTTTATCACAATGAAAAGGAGGTAGGAGAAGGTATCCAGCAAAAGATTAAGGAGGGCACTGTGAAACGGGAGGACCTTTTCATCGTTTCCAAGGTATGTCTTCTCTGCTGGGAAAATAACCCCTGGATTCACATCTGGTAGAATTGGCAGAAGGGTTTTTTAGAGTCCAGAAGGATATATTGACTGATTGATCATGCTTGTTGCTCAGTGACTTCTTTTCTATAGTGTGTTCCACTGGCCCAACACCATGCAAAGTAACATAACCAAAGACTTAAATACCAAAAGAAATTACAGCAAGACCTATGTAATTGAGGAAAGCTGTCTAGAAAAATTCATGAAAATTGGAAATATCACTTACCAGTGATGGTTATCAACCATATTACTTCTCTTATGTCCTAAGAGTGAAATACCGTGGAGCAAATCCTTACATGCTATTTACCTTCATTGAAGGCCCCATTCCCAGAACTATAGCTCATGAACTCTCACTGATGTATTTACCTTTCAGAAGTCAATCAGATGACAGTTAGCTCAAGAAAAAGGCACATAATAGAACAGCATGGTAAGAAGACTTGTAATAAGACATTCCTCTTCCCTTCCCTTTGCCCCTCCTCAATCACCCCTCAGGCTCTCCACACCCATTGGGGCAGCTGGGTGAGAAGTAGGCATAGCTGTACCCAACAGTTGGATGAGCAAGGAGTCACAAACTGTAAACTTTTCATTGAGACTGAGGACCTCCAAGCATTACCATCTGCCCTACCACTGTGTCCTGAAGTCTTCTTGGCCTTCCTGTTTGCCTGCAAATTTGCTGTCCCCCTGCAGCTGAACTCTGTTACATGTGTTGTCTCCACAATTAGAGATGAGCCCCTTGAGGAGAGGGACGGTCCTATTTTTTAGCTTGTTTCTCCAGCATTTAGCACAGTATTTGGCATATGATAAATGCTTTTTCATTCATTCATTCCCCCAAATCCACCCAAATTCCCACCAACAGATCAGTATGAAGGGATCACACTTAAAGAACAAGCATAGATGGGTAACTTACAAGTCCAATGCTGAAAGATCCCTTCTCTTATGATATCCCCACACTAGCCTTCACTGGGTGAGATGGATAGTCTGGGCTTGTTGCTCAGCTGGACTCATTCAGCCTGATTTCTGTAGAGGATATCCCTTCACTAGTTAGGCTATAATCTCTACAGCCTCCAGCTTCTGGCTCAGCTGACATCCTTGGCTAAGGCATCACCAGGTGCTTTCCTACAGAACTAGAACCTTTACCAGAGGACTAGTAGGAAGTTCCCTCAGCGAATTGGCTCTGTGGCCTGCCATCTCCTGAGCCAGCAGGATTCTTGCTGTAGGTGCCAAGCTCTCTCCTTGAACTTCTCTATGCAGAAGGCTGGGGTTCAGGAAACAATGTTCTTGAATTCCCCTCTCAGGCATATACCTCCTACAGCCATATGTATGTTGCTGCTGCAAGGTAGAGGTAGAGAAGAGAAATCAAGATGAGGAAGAGAAATTACCACCTCCCCCTACCACCTTGCAGCAAGGGCAAAGCTAACCTAAAGTTCATTGTCTTTTCAAGTCTCTTAGAATGGGACTAGATCATTTATTTGATTTTAATCCAAGTCTCAAGGAGTATGGCTGAGCCTCTCAGCCCATCATTAGAAGTTCCCTTTGCCCTATCAGTTGCCTCCATCCAATGGCCAGTGCTCCATAATCCCATCAGATTGATTAAGGACTCCATTTAGGACTTTGAGTCTATTTCCTATCTTTATGATGGCTTTAACCTGGCTAAAAGACAAACACAAAAACCAGTTTGTGTGCCAGAAAATAAAAAACACCCAGCCCTTATCAGAATGATCCCAATCAATAAAAGGAGCTCTGGAACATTCTTCACAATAAAATATGGGCTTGCTCAAAGGCTGAGCCCATAATGGAGCAAGAGTCATGGCATTAAACCTGCCAGACAGATGAGTTGGGAATGTGGAAAAAGGTGCAGTGGCACCTATTCCTTTCTCCCTGGTACTGGATTGTTCAAGGCTTCCCCTACTTCCACTCCTTAAAAACTGCTGATGAAACAGAGCAGGCCAGAGAAAAAGGGCCAGTAATTAAGGAGCTGTTTAATTAAGTAGTTTCATTATGAGGAAGAAATTTGCAAATCAGGGTCTCTCCTGATTAGAATTCCACCTTGGTGTAGTGAAGGCAGAGATTATATACATTAGTCACAAGTGGGAAGGGAGAGGGGAAGGTGGATTACAAACAATCGTTTCCAGGGCCTGAGGGGTGTCCCACAACAAGCACAAGAGTCCACAGTACAGGTGTTCTGTAGTCCTGTGGGAACACTATTGCTTCAGGTCCTTGGCGGTCATTACTTGGTGGGTCACAGGACCACAATTCTGTGACAGTTACAGGTTCTACAGTCTTTGAGTTGCTTCACTTAAGGTAAATAGACACAAAAATACAGTGACTGTGAGAGCATTATCAAGGGTTTGAGTGATTATTTCAAGCTGCGTTATAAGCTTCTGACTCACAGACCAGAAGAGACAATTCTGAGAAATCTAAATTATTAGTATATTCATTACACATATCATATCAAATAATAAAAAAAATCATAATTCCTTTTGTAGTCCTAAGATGAAGGAGGACTGGGAAAGGATTCTTTTTTTTTTTAAAATAAAACAAGAATTTATTAAACACCAATTGCACATAAGACATAGAGCTAGATCCGGAAAATAAAAAGACCAAACAAAAAAGTAATCCTCATATCCCATTAGGGGGATGCAACAATTATACACGTATATAAATACATCATAATTTGAGGAGAGAAGGAGCACCAGTGGCTAAGGGAATCAGGAAAGGCTTCTCAAATGAAGTGGTACATAAGCTAAGCCTGCAAGAAAGCTAGGAATTCCAAGAGAAAGAAGTAAGGAAGGAATACATCCCAAGATGTCAAAGCATGGAGGCAAGAGATTGAATGCCATACATACATATACATACATACATACACATATATATATGTGTGTGTGTGTGTATACACATATATATGGAACACCTATACACACATACATATGGAACACCTATATCTGCATATGTGTATATATATCTATATCTATATTGAGCACCTATATATATGGAACACACATACAGATGCACACATACACACACACACACACACACACACACACACATATACGTATGGAACACCAAATATGTTGATTCTTGTAAATAAAAAGGATGAAGGATAGTAAAATGAAAGAAGTATGGAAAAGAAAGCTGGGATCAGAGTGTGAGAGTATTTAAATTCCACACAGCAGTTGTGTGGAGTATGAATTAGAGAGGGATGTGTCTGGAAGAGGAGAAAATTATTAAGGGATGATTATCATAGTCTAGTTGAGAGGTGATGAGGGCCTGAACCAGAGTATTGTCCACCATGTGAGTGGGGAGGTGAGAACAGAGGCAAGAGATGTTGTAAAGGTAGAGTAGATGTGGGAAAGGATTCTTGCAGAAGGTGTGACTTTATCTCCTCTGTTGGTATTGAAAGCTCTTTACAAACTATTCTCAACCCACCTTCCAATCTTTTACACATTAACTCCCTTTTATGTACTCTGTGATTAGCCAGATTGACCTTCCTACTTTCCCTGAGTTCAAATCTGGCCTCAGACACTTAGTAGCTATGTGTCCCCTGGGCAAGTCACTTAACCCTGTTTGCCTCAGTTTCCTCACCTGTAAAATGAGCTAGAGAAGGAAATGGCAAACCACCCCAGTGGTTTATATGCCAAGAAAATCCCAAATGGGGTCATGAAGAGTTGGACAACAGCAACTACAGCACTGTCCCTCATCCATGCCACTCCATTTTGCATCTTCTTGCTTTTTCACTGGCTATCCCCCATGCCTGGAGTGCACTACTTCCTCATCTTAGACTCTTGGAAACCCTAGTTTCCTTTAAGACTCAACTCAAGAGCTATCTTGTACTTGAAGTCTTTCCTGATTCCCTCAGCCGCTAGGGCCTCCTGCCCTAAACTGACTGGCACTTATTTCATACACACACACACACACACACACACACACACACACAAGCATATCTTTGCCAAGAAAACTCCAAACAGGCTCAAGAAGAGTCAGATATGACTGAAAACGTTCAATATGTGACAGTCTTTTCACTCCTCCATAAATCATTCTTATTCCTACTTCCCACTGAGGTTATTCCAGACCTTTTCTTCTCTCCTCTAACTAGCTACCTTTCCCCCTTCCCCCATGATCTCAGTTGAGGACCTTGCCTCATACCCTTTGACGTCATCTCCTGCTCTTTCTTCCTTTACTCCAGTCTCATAAGTTGAGATGACCTTTCTCCTCAACAAAGCCATCTGCTCTACAGCTGCCTTTGATTCTAATCTTGCCCTCCCTCTTGTCTTCTCAGCATATTTCCTTCTCCATCATCCCCTATCTCTCTTATCTTTAATCTCTCCCTACTTACTGGTTTCCCCCTTGCTGCCTGCAAACATATCCAGGTCTCACCATCTTTAAAAAACCTTGATTAGACCCTACCATCACCTCTAAATTTTCCTGATATTCTACTCCCCTTCACAACCAAACTATCTCTTTGTTGAGTTTTTTATGATACAGGATTCTCCTTATTTGCTTTCTACCTTTCTGACCACTTGTTCTGAGTCTCCTTTGCTACATCATCATCTATATCATATCCTCTAACTGTGAGTTACATCAAGGCTCTGTATTGGGCCCTCATTTTTTCTCTATACTCTTCTCACTTGGTGACCTCATCAGCCTGTTCTATTGGTTCATAGAACAGCTAGAACAAATGTGTGGTAGCTGCAGAAAGAAACATTTTGGACTGATATAAGGAAAAACTTCCTAGCAATTGGAAAAATGCAAAAGAGGAATGCTTGGCTAAGGAGATAAAGTGTTTTCCATTCATTGGAGGTCTTCAAGTACTGGATAGATGACCTCTTGTTGGGGACATTCAAGAGGAGTTTCTTGTTGAGAAAGAGGTTGGGAAAAATGGATTCTGAGGTTCTTTCCAACCCTGACATTTTGAGCTTGTGGAGGAATACCAAGCTAAGGAATTTGGTTGTTTGTTTTGTAGGAAATCAGGTATTTGAAAAATTGTGCAAAGAGTGATACTTTGATTTATGTACACATCAATACATCAAAGATGTGTAAATTTGTCAGTGTGGTTGTCCTCCTCTGACAGAGATCACCTTCTCTCTATAAAATGGTCTTGCAGAGGTATCATAACAAAAAAATTCCTCACGTTAGAGCCAAACTGATGATGAGCCTCTTCACATAAGAAAAATTAATTTGCCAATGGATTGACTGGAAGAATTTGGCTGTAGAGGACTGACAATGATACATTCTTCCTGCCTTTGGACCACAGGCAAACAATGTTGTGTATATTATCTGATGCAGCTTTTGTGATAGTTTATTCTGCTTGGCTGGTGTTCTTTGTGCTAAGAGAAGATTTTACTGGGCGAGTTATTGAGAAGTTATATTGATGCATGAAAGAAAATATCAGTAATTTTTTTAAAAAATGATAGATTGGAAGGGGAAGGGACTAGAAGAAAGGAAACTAGCTAAGAGGTATGAAGTAACTATGGTGTTGACTGTTGGGAGAGAAAGGAAGGTATTGAGGGAGATGAGATTATAGAGGGAGAATTTATGGGCCTTGACAACTGATTTGATGTTGAAAGTGGAGGAGAGAGAGCTCTTGTTCTACACAACAACAAAAAGAGAGCTGTATTAAACCAATTTCCTTATCTTTACAGGCAGGAGATGATGATTTAGCAACTGATCAGAATGGGATGAATATTGCCAGTGAAATAGACTACTTGGACACATGGGAGGTGAGCCCAGACTCTCACAGAGGAAGACTGCTTACATGCTGTCTTTGGTTTAGGAAGGTGTAGGGTCTTCACCAAGAGTGACTGTCTTTCTGGACAACTGGAGTTGTCAGCTTGAAATATAAACTTTGCCATATGAATTATAAAGAACACTTAGCTGAAAAATTCAGAATCTTGGAAATATTCCTATATGCTGCTAATTAGGAAGGAAACTGAATTCTCCTCTAATCCATAGCATTGGCTTTAGGGATAGTAACACCTCCTCGCAACCTGTCCCTTGCTTCCTCCATGCTCCAAACCCCAAGTGTTGTGAGCCATCACTTGAAGGAAGGGTAAACTAGGTTATTAATTAACCAAGATCTCTTGGTCTTTGGTGTTATTTTAGACCAACAGTTCTTACATTTTTTGGTCTCGAGACCCTTATACATTCCAAAAGTTATTGAGGACCTGAAGAGCTTTCATTTAGTGAGTTATATGTATCAATATTAGGATATTAGAAATTAAAATGTGTTTGTTAGTACATTAAAAATAGTAAGAATAAACCTATTACATCTTAAATAGCATATTTTTTATGAAAAATAATTATATTTTAAAACAAAAAATTGCAAAAAGAATGGCTCATTTTACATATTTTTGCAAATCTCTTTAATTTTTTACTAAATGGAAGATAGCTGTGTGTTCATACTTGCTTCTGCATCCAATCTGTTGTATTATTTTTTTTTGGTTGGAAACATATGAAGAAAATCCACCCTCACAAAGATATGTATTTTTAATTGGCAAGTAATTTTTGGTATTTTTATGAAGATAGTTTTGACCTCTTGGATCTCCTAAGAAAGGTCATGGGAATCCCTAAGGGTCTCTGTACCCCAATTAGAGAATGGCTGCTTTGCACAATAAGCCAATCCTTTTCTGTAGATTTCCAGAATATTTTATCTCCAAAGAATCCCAATAATGGTATAATTTAAGCTATTCATTTACAGATGGGTAAATTTAAGCCTAGAGAGGTGAAGTGATTTGTCCATGCCACACAATGGAAGGATCTTGGTCTTGAACTCTGGAGGGGGAGGGAGTGTGAAGAGAAATATGGCCTAGCAGCAGGGCAGATGGCATGATGTCCGAGGTGGATAGATAAGAAGCATGGGAAGGGGTCACGATATATAGCAGGTTATAGAGCTCTGCCCCTTGGCAACACTGTCCAAAATGGAATGGATTAATTACCCCTCTTCTCCCCATGGAAGCATGGATTTTAGAGGTGTGCTCTGGCAAGTGTTATTCCTGAGAGGGAGAATGGGGCATAGAGGCAACCTCATAAGCTTACTGATTTAGCATGTACTTCCTGGGGTTGATATGGAAATCAAATGAGATAATATTTGTAAAGTGCTTAGTACAGTGCTTGGCACATAGTAAGCACTTAGTCCTTCCCTCCCTCCCTCCCTCTCTTCCTTCCTTCCTTCATTCCTTCTTTCCTTCCTTTCTTCCTTCCTTCTCTCTGCTAAATGTGGTCTCTGTTTTCCTGTAGGCCATGGAGGATCTGTTGAGTGAGGGACTGGTGAAAGCTATAGGGGTTTCAAATTTCAACCATGAAGAAATTGAGAGACTTTTGAACAAGCCTGATTTACAATACAAGGCAACAAATAACCAGGTGAGTTTGTGAAAGAGAAAATTTGCCAAAAGATAAAAATGTCTTTTTAGTTTTAATCCTCCACCAGAATTAACCTCCTCTAGTTGCCCATGATAAATTGTTGGTTACGCTAACAGGCAGATAGACAAGAGCCTGTTTGCAAGGTTAGCTTACCTGAAGTCAGCTGGCACTTCCTTTTGCTATATACATCCCGTGACATCATATTCCCATGCAATAGAAATTCTATGGTTGTTTGGTTGGGAGCTGCAGTTCAATTTCTATGAGACCACCACTTTGCATGCTGCCCCATGGAATAGTGCATGAAGGAGGCTGCATACAATTCTGTCCCTGCTGAAATTGCTATTCATCTCTTCATACGCTATTATGCTAGGCTTGGCCATGAGTATTAATAAACCTAGTGGTTATTAATTCTAGTGTTGCTACATGCCATCCTCCCAAATTCTGCCCTAAATTTATATGACATATGTGGAGGATGAGGGAAAATGAGAGTCGAGGATGATACTGAAGTTGTTAACTTGGGTGACTAGAAGAATGGAAAAGTTCAGAAGAGAGACAGCTTTAGGAGGGAGTTTTGTTTTAGATACCTTTTGTTTTGAGATACCTCTGGGATATTCCATTGAGAAGTCCAATATATAGGAGAAGATGTGGGATTGTAGTTCAGGAGAGAGACTAGGGTTGAAAAAACAGATCTACATACTATCTACCTAGAAATAATAATTGGTAAAGTTACCATGTGAAAAAATTAAGGAAATACAAAAAGAACAGGAGCTGGGGTGGGTGGGTGGGTGGAGGCACAATTAGTGAATCCACAATTAGATGAAGATCCAGCAGAAGAGACTGAGAAGGCATAGTCAGACAGATAGGAAGAGAACTAGGCGAGAGCAGGATCTTGAAGAATTTGAGTAGAAAAAGGAATCCAGGAGAAAAGCATGATCCACAGTGGCAAAGATTACACAGGTGTCAAGAAGGATGAGGACTGAGAAGACACCATTGGATATGATAGGTTAGAGATCATCGATGACTTGGGAGAGAGCAGTTTCAGTTAAATGATGAGGTCAGAAGCCAGACTAAAGACGGCAGATTAGGAGTGAAATAGCATGGAAGCATTGATTGTCAATGGCTTTTTCAAGCAGTTTTATTGAGAAAGGATAAGCTATAGGGCAGTAGTAAACAGGCATGGTAAGATCCATAGAAGTGTTTTTTTTAAATGAATAGGGAGGCATGAGGGAAGGAACTAGTAGATCAGGAAAGACTGATGATTGGAGAGGGGAAGAGTGTGGGAGTAATCTGGAGAAGATAGGAGGGGATGGAATAAAGGATATATGCAGAGGCGTTGGTCATGAGCTTCCTTAGACAAGATTAAACTAGTCCAGAGACTAGTTAAATCATTAGAGACTGGAGTGGTAAGAGGGATGGGGAATCAATTAAAGAAGAGGAATGGGATGGTCTTGCTGCATTGAGATCCCAGTAGAGATGAACAAGCACAAATTTTAGTGGACTCAATCTATACAATTGATTTCCTTCAGTTTCTTTCAGTAGCATGTGAGAAAAAATGAAGAAGGTAGACGATGAGAGTATACAAAGTAGGAGTTCTATAAGACATGATAGGAGATAGGACAAGGGGACAAGAGATTCAAGAGTGGGAGAGTAACTGCTTCAACAAGGGGTCAAGATTGGGAAGGAGAGAGAGTGTAGCTAGAGCAAGCATGATGGCTTGGAATGGTACTGAGGGATAGAAGGATTAAAGATTATGGTGAAGATGACTAGTTTTAGAAATAAGGCACAGGGAAGACAGAGAAAAGATTATGACATGATGAAGGAAATTCAGAGTTCTTTAACATGGAAGTGGGAGACTTGGTATGAACATTCCTGTGTATGTGTAGTTGAGGTAGAGTGGAGGAGTAGGTCATGGCAGTTGAGTAGATTGAGGACCTGGATAGTTAGGGTATTTAAAGGAACATCAATATTTTCTTGAAGTTCCCTGGAACGAAGGCAGGAATTGAGGTAGCAAGGAAGACTGTGAGCGAGGCAAAGAACTGATTGAGAAAGGAGGAAGATTGTCCTGGTTGCTGGCAGATACCAGTCAGAATGGGTCATAAATTTGAGCTGTATGAACTTCAAAGTAGTGGTTGCTGAGGGAGGGTTATAGAGGGAGAGTGGAAGTGGCTATGGGGAACAAGGACTATTCTGACTCCTTCTACCATGACCACAATGGAGTTTGAAATAAAGCACAACCAAGTACTGGAAAGAGTGGCCAGAGATGCAGTTTTATCAGGAAGCAGCCAGGTCTTAGTGATTGCCATAAAACAGAAGTAGAAAGGAAGTGATATGAGATGAGAAGTTTATCAATTCTGTAGTAGGCATTTTGGATTCTACAACGGAAGGGGTTAGTGGATCTGGAGTGGGACTTTGTAGGGGGCAGGATTATGGTGAATAGGAAAGAGGGAGAGGACAGCTAGAGTTGGGAAGGATTTGTTTTTTGGTAGCCAGGGGTTCAGTATCAGCCATTTGGGAATGAGTCCAGGCAGAGTAAACCTTGCCAAGAAAACCCCAAATGGGTTCATAAAGAGTCAGACATGATTGAAACCAACTGAACAACAACCAGGCAGAGAAATAGTGAGGTATGCTGATGAAGGCAGGTGATAAGAAGACTCAGTGTTGATCCTCTAAGGTTGTGGCACAGTTCTCAGCTGTCAGACCTGCTGTTGCTCTGTCCACGGAGGTGTCTGGAAGCCCACTTTGAGGTAGGCATAAGAAGGAAATATTACGTTTTCAGCCAGGAAGTATAGTTTGTAGTAATCCTGGTGTTGTTGTGGCCCTCAGTTTGTAATAAAGCTAGTAAGAAGATGGCAGGTCATACGTTCTGTTTGGAAGTTTATTTGAGGAGGCAAGAAATGGTTTGTCCTGCCTAGTCAAATGACACTAAAAGCAGAGCAGGGCTCTATTGGTCCTTTGGGCAAGTGAAAACCTAATTAGGAGGTAGGAGATTGTTTGTGCTGGTCCCAAGTTGTCAGGCTCCAGGGAGCAGGGCCTGACTGGTTATATCTTTGGGTAGGTCCAGAATCCTACCTAACTTAGCCATTATCAAAAGATAAAAATAGGCAATGGCTAGAGAAAACTTCAGAAAGAAAGGCAAACGAATATACTGTTAGTAGAGTTGTAAATTAGTCAAACCGTTCTGGAAAGCAATTTGGAATTATGCTAAAAATAAAAAAGAAGTGATGAAAATGTCCACATACTTTGACTCAGAGATCCCACCACTAGGCACCTATATCAAGGAGATCAATGGTTGAATGGGTCCAATATACATGAAAGTATGCACAGTAGCATAGTCAGCTTAGACAGGTAGGTGCCAGGGACCACTGAAGCTTTTTGTGTGGGAGAGTGACAATGCTGGGCCCTTGTTTTAATAAAACTGACTTGGCCGCCATTTGGATAGCTTGGAGAGGGGAGAATGTGAAGCAGGGAGACATATGGAAAGGTCTCCTATTGAAGGAGTCCAGAGGAATGGTGATAGGGGGAGAGAAGGGCTGGGTATTCAGTCTTCTGTTTAACTTTCTTGTGTCCCCTCTCTCTAGTGATGTCTTCAATGAACCCACTATTAAGAAGATTGCTGAAAAATACAAGAAATCTGAAGCTCAGGTACAGCGATGGAAAGTTCTGCTAAACTTGCAGGATGATATTCAACAAACTTAACAAACGTTTGTTGAGTGCCTTCCATGTAAATGACACTCTACTGGACTCTGTGGGAGAGTCAAAGATAAATAAGACCCAGTTGCTCCCTGCTAGCAGGGATATTAAAGTATGCTAGAAGAAATAAGACATATACATTTGTTGGAGGTATAGCTCTAATATCAGCAGTTAATTAGTTCAGGTTCAATTGGGATGAAATAAATCACTCAGGAGTTATTGAACATTTAGGAAAGGAAGGTCTTTGTCCTAAAACAGCAAGAATATGCAACAAGTATACAGTGATACTTAGTTGTTTTCCTTATTGGAAATGTGTATGATTGGCAGGTCATAGAGTGACTTGTGTGGTCTTGGACACCCACCATGTCTGAGAGGCTTGGACTCTATGTGACTGGGACTTTTTATGCCTGTATTTGAGCAGGAAGCTGGGGGTGATCAGGTCCTGGGGCAGCTTTGTCCTGGGGCTGCCCAATGTTGACTGAAGGAAGAGGGGTGGGGAGAAAGGAAACTACATTAAAGAAGGTAAAACTAGTTAAGCCATGTGGGTAGCTGTTTTCTTTTAGGGAAGACCTTCCCATCTTGTAAATGGAAAGAAATTGCATTAGGGAAATTCTGGCCCCATTACATTCTACCCATTAGTTGCTAGGTCTTAAGGATCTTCTAGTGGATGTTCTATTATTTAAATGTTTATTTTTTGCTAGACAGTCCTCCTAGCACAGGCATTACTAAAGAAAAAAGGGAAAAAACAAAAGAGAACAAAAATGTGGAGGAGAATAAAAGCCAGAAATCCCCCTTCTGAAATACTGTGTCTCAAGCCTCAGGCTGGTCCATGTACAGAATGATAGCAAGTTTTTACAGTCATGCACCATTCAAGGTGCTAAGAGCCTAAGGAGAGAAACTGTTTGTATTGGTAATTAAGGTGGGACTTTTTTACTGTTTACTCTTTTGGAGCACTGTAGCAATCAATTGCCTTTGATGAGTCTGGTCTTTGTTTCTTTGATTAAATCAGCAGTCTTTGATGACTTGCCTGTCAAGGGAAAGCCTAGTTCACATAGGTTTGAGTTGCATGGTTGTGATGCCTGAAGAATTGTCACATGGTTTTGGGTTGCATGATTGTGAGGCCCTTTGACCCTGAATAGGGTATATATACTCAGAGGTTAACATTTTGTTTGGGGCTCTCACTCACTGGAAGAGTGTTGTGTGATTTGACCAGATGAGACTCTGAGTAGCTGCTGGAGCCCCCCGGCTTTGAAAACCCAGATGTTGGTGCCTCGCTCTCTGGTGACTATGCAATTCCTTGATCAGAGAGCTAGAGGCCTATCTGTTGATAACTGTGTGTGTCTGCTCTGTTTATATTGTCTCTGTTTGTAATTTCTGTTTGTATTTGCTCTGAAGTTCAGAGTTCTGGCTTTCCCCCTGAACTAATTGAATGGTATATGTTCTGAAGTTCAGGGTGTTGGCTTTCCCCGCTGAACTAAGTGAATGATATATGTACGTTTGATTAAATTGAAACCCCTTAAAGTTGCTTTCCTTAGAAAGCCTTCCTATGTGCTGGTGGTGTTGGTCTTTTGCCCCCACAGCAACTGCTAGCAACATTGTCATTACACTGTTAGACAGGCTACTTTAGGTATTTCTGGGTTATTATGGATCCAAATTGAAAGAGACATACTTGCAGATGAATCAGTAAATGGGAGCCATTGGGATGCCCAGTGTGGAATGTGTGTTTTCTTAAAACCTAGAGTCCAATAAATCTCTGGCCTTCCTTCTTAGATCATGGGGAAGCCAGGGAAATAACTTACTCTGAATAGTTTCTGGAATCTTCTGGGCTTTCCTTATCATTTCCTTATCCTTATTCCCCTAGAACTTGATTGAATGGACCCTGGATTTTCTTAAGGTTGATTCTTACCCTTGTCCCTCATATATAGGCTCCCGTCTGATCTAAGGCCTCATCTGACCAAGCTGACATTATGATAATAATGTAGTGGTATACATTAGTGTACCACCACAGGAAGGGAGTCTTCTTTCAGGTCTCTGTCTAGCATAATGTGAATAATAATGTCAAGGAGAGTTCAGGCACCCTTGAGGAGGACAACAAAGGTACATCAGACTCCTTCCTAGGTGAAAACAAGTGGTTCCTGACTAATCTCAGCCACAGGACTAGAGAAAAAAGCATTGGCACATTTGACAGCCCCGTACCATTCACTCTTCTATAGCAATGACAAAATCAGGACTAGCTGTAGAGACAGGCATGATGACTTTGTTCTGCTCCCTGTAGTCCACTCCAAGTTGCCAGGTGCCATTTGCCCTCCTCAAAGGTAACACAGGATTATTGTAAAGGGAAGTGGTATAATGAGAGAAGAAATGGCTTTCACCCTTCTGGGGACCTGATATTTTATTACATTAAACACTCCAAAATAGAATGCAGGTAACCCTGAAGGTTTCCATTTGGCCCTACACTAGATGTTGCCAAAAGAGTGCACAGATACTGAGTTCATAATACTACTTTCTTCCATAGATTGCCCTCTTTACCCTGCCCCAAATGATCCAAATGGGGCTGCTTGTGCTGAGTCTTGAAGAGTGACTCAAATTTACAATAGTTGCCTTCCAGGTGTAGGAAATGATGTGAATAAAACACAAAGGAGGGAAAGCCTGAGATGTTTTCATGTGATGGTAACTAGTGTAATTTAACTAGAGAATGAAGTATGTGGAAGATGGTAAGTAGTGGAGGTGAAGTTAGAGAGGCAGTTTGGAGCCAACTCATAGAGAGCCTGAAACCCTCTTTGGCCCTGAGCCTGAAACCAGCCTTAAGAGGGAAACATAGAATTCCCTTGCCCCATAGTCAGTTATCTTAGGTTCCTTCTACACACTAGAAGTTCCTGCTGCTAGATATTAACTTCTCCAAAAGACTTCTCCACAGAATGAGGAAGACTTGACTGTACGACGATGATGATGATGATGATGATCCACATAAATGTTCAACAATTTCCAAAATCTATAGTGTTGCCAGTTCCATGAATACTTCCTTGTTTAATCCATTCCCTAAAAACTGGAATAAGAACAGAGGAATCTGTAGTATTCCCCAGTAAACTAATCCATATAGTATTTAATAACTAAACCCCTACACTGTTTACTAGAAACAAGAGTGTATTGGAAGACAGAATTTATTATTAAAATTCCTTTTGTTCTATTGTCATAATTACTAGAGTGCCAAGGCTCACTGACCTTCCCTGTGTGACATGATGGCAGAATCTGGTTGAGTAATTTGAGGCTTGGGTGATGACATAATAAAAACTACCTATTACTCTGATTATTTGGGGAGTTGGGAGGTATTAAAGTAAGCACTATTATACTCTTTGTTAGGACAAAACCATAATTAGCTGATTCCACACAATCTCCATACGTGGGTTTCTTCCACAGGTTTTGATTCAATTTCAGATACAGAGAAATGTGGCCATCATCCCTACGTCTGTCACACCAAGTCGAATAAAAGAGAACTTCCAGGTAAGTATTGCTGGCTGGTAAATAACTGTGCCAACAATTCTCAAGTCATCAGGTCAAAAGGTGTGAAGGGAATTGTTCTTCTGCAATCTCCTTCAGGATTAGGGAACTAGAGAGAGGAGGATGGAGTGGACAGGCACTAGATTTGTAGTCAGAAGAGCTGGGTTCAAATTCTGACTCTGCTACTTATTACTTGTGTGACTCTGAATAAGTTACTTCACTCCTCCAGGCCTGATCCTTCACCTATAAAAAAGAAGGGTTTCAGCTACAAATGATTTCTCAGTTCCCTTCCAACTCAGTCTGTGATCCTCTGATGAGGTCTTTGTTACATTGTTACAAGAAATTTGGGGTGACCAAGTCCAAGATGTAAGAGAAATAGGAAAAATGGTCTGAGTACTGGGGCAGCGAAGTCAGGTGGGGTTGGTCATGTCTGGGAAGCTGCAGTTGTTCATTAACTAGAGTAAACATTGAGTAGCTCTAACCTAACATGATGAGTTTACCCCTTATTTTGGCAGTTTGTTGGTGTCCTTTTTTTGGTCTGGGCCCTTTGTTTTTGGCACATTCATAATTCCCTCTATCCCTTCCTGCAGAACTCCTTTCAGGCCTACAGTATTAACTTACCCCCTTTTATCCTCCATTCAGAGCTCTCTTTCTTTCTGGGTGGGAGAGCTGTTTAGTAACTAGGTATTAAGGATAGAGACATGTGGTTAAAGTAAGTGTGTGAACAACTGATAAATTTAACAAGGTCAACAGGTTATTAGAGTAAAATAAAAAGGATTTGTTAACCCAAATGAATACTTAATTGATAGATTACACACGAAGTATAGAAATTAGCCTGGCTTAGGTGCCTAGAGAACCAAATTGTCAGAAAGCCCTGGGTTTAGTTCCTTTGACATATAGTGTGTGTGTGTGTGTGTGTGTGTGTGTGTGTGTGTGTGTGTGTGTGGCCATGGGCAAGTCACTTAACTCTAGAGAGCTCTAAGACTATAAACTGCAGAACAGTTAGCTGCCCAGCATGGGTAGAAGAACTCCTTGTCTAGGAGTTCCCTAAATCAATGGAAGCATAGGTCTAGATATCTTCCCTTCCCCATCCCTACATCCCCAAAATGGGAGAGAGACTTTAGAGGGGCAGCAGCTTGTTTTGTCCCCAGGCTACTAACTCACCCAAGGAAGGCAGATGAACTGGTGCCAACAACTTCTAGGTGCCAACCCCACCTCTTAGGCGAAATCAAAGCTAGTGAAAAGACCATATGATAAGATTTATAAAGTGCTTATCACTGTGCCTGGCATGTAGGAGGTGTTATATACATGCTTATTTCCTTCCCTGTTTCTCCTCTTTAAGAGAAAGGTATAAGGAGGCAGTCAGGTGGCACAGTGGATAGAGCAACAGGCCTGGAGTCAGAAGACTCATCTTCCTGCATTCAAATGTGGACTCAGACACTTAATATCTGTGTCCCTCGGCAAGTCACTTAGCCCAGCTTGCCTCAGTTTCCTCATCTGTAAAATGAGCTGGAGAAGAAAATGGCAAATCACTCCAGTATCTTTGCCAAGAAAACCCCAAATAGAATCATGAAGAATTGGAAATGTCTGAACAATAACAAAAAGAAGAAATTGAGGTTTATGAATATTTTGCTTCCAAAGAAGTATATAAAGTTTAACAAGGTAGTATCAACATTGACCTGTTTACCATTTTCTTTTCTTCTGGGCCTTGAAAAATTTGTTATTGATGCTTTTTTTCTCTCATATCTATCACTTTCCACTAATCTACCACCATCATTCCTCTTCTCCCAACTCAGAGAACATTATGGGGATTTATACGGTAACATGATCATTGTAAAATATTCCAGCTTTTAGAGTAGTTATGATAATCTGTAAGGACTTCAATAGGCAGAATGCAAGCTGGGAGCTTTGTGACACTGGCTGAGACTCCAAATCCTGGAGACAGAATTTCTCAGTCTACATTTTGTAGTCTTTTAATTGCATTCTTGATATCTTCAGATTTTAATGGGAAATTGTATCCAAATACTGGGGATAAAAATATATCCAAGGATTCATCGATGAATACTGCTGTCAATTGTAATTGTCAATACACAGAGACATTTCAATAACTGCTTTATTATATGCTCAGAGCAGAGTCTCAGGCTACACAAAAACCAATTTAGAAATGAGTAACATTTCTCTAAGTCTTACATAGGACAAATCATGATGGATATATTATAAATTTATAGAGGGAAGGTAAAAATTTATACATCAAAGAATGGCTAGCAAAAGGGGAAGATAGACATCAGGTAAGTTAACAAACTGAGCAGCAAATACTGGAGCTAAAGCTAAGGTCTCAAGCTGGAATTTTGAAAACAAAGCAAGAACTGACCAGATAATGTCAGGGCTGTAATTGATATTTGAACTTAATTAAGTAGGTATAATAAAGCTCAGCCAGAAATTCTTCTATCAGTAACCTGAGCCAAAGTTTCACATGTCAGCTAAATTCTGCAGGCTGCAGCCTGTTCTGTGATTGACTGTCTCAGGCAAAATAACGGCTATGTTAAAATTCTCTTAGGACGGTAGCAGCTTTGGGGAAACTGCTTCCTCTTCCTACTAGTGATGGATGTTTGGATATCAGCCACCAATGTGACATCTGTTGTGAAAGGCAAAAACTCAAGCCAATTCTTCTTAGCAGTGGAACGTTCTTCTGTCTTGTATGAAATAGAATGTTAGGTTGGGTCAGGTCAGAACTCATCATTCTTGTACCAAAGTTGTCACAAACTGCTACAATTAGAAATAGTTGTTTTTCATAAAAAGCTTAGAAGGCAATAGAAAAGGATCAAAGTAAGCTTCTAAGTATTCAGATATGTAATATTTTGGAGTTGGTTCTGAGAGGAGTCATCAGATCAGGGATGGACTAGATTCCTGGATTATTTTGCTTTTAACTGCTATCATTAGTTTGTATTCATTGCAGTCTAGCCTCATAAACATTTGTAACTAGTTTTCCATTTCCTGGCTTTAAATCCTCTCTTAGCAATATGTAGTGTAGTGAAAAAGCCCCAGATTTGGAGTCAAAAGACTTGAGTTCGAGTTTTAGCTCTGATGCTTACTACCTTACTTACCTTTGGTAACTCAGTCTGTCTATGCCTCACCTCATTTTCAAAATGAGGGGCTAGACCATGTGATGGTGGTGATTTTGGTGATGATAACTGCTTTAATGCTTTAAGTTTTACAAAATCCTTTACATCCATGATCTCACTGGATCTTCCTAAGAAGCCTTTGAGGAATATAGTGTCGTTTGTTTGAAGAGGACCATTTAACATCAAGGGTGATGTCCTACCCTAAGTGTGAATTGGATTGAAGTGAGGCAGAGTGGCATGAAGTAATCAGCTTCACTTTCACTTCCAGAGTCATAGAAGTCCAGTGGCAAGACAACTATTAATTTCCCCATTAAATAGATGAAGATACTGAGGCTCAGAGAATGACTTGTCTAAGGTTACACAGCTAATGTTTGAGGCAAGATTCCAACCCAGGCTTCCTATCTTCAAGTCTATCCACTACACAATGCTTCCTCTCCATAGATTATGTCTAAGGTCTTTTTTTAGCAATACATTTTATGATGTTCTATGGTTCCAGGTGTTTGATTTTGAACTCACAAAAGAAGACATGGATGTCCTCCTTAGCCTGAATAAGAATCTTCAGTTGGCTGCATTTCCTTTTTTTTTTTTTTCCTATTTTAAATTTATTTATTTAACATATTTAGTTTTCAGCACTGATTTTCACAAGAGTTTGAATTACAAATTTTCTCCCCATTTCTACTCTCCCCCCCACTCCAAGATGGCATATCTTCTGGTTGCCCTGTTCCCCAGTCAGCCCTCCCTTCTGTCACCCCACTCCCCTCCCATCCCCTTTTCCCTTCCTTTCTTGTAGGGCAAGATAAATTTCTACGCCCCACTTCCTGTGTATCTTATATTCTAGTTGCATGGAAAAACTTTTTTTTTTTAATTTTTGAACACCTGTTTTTAAAACTTTGAGTTCCAAATTCTCTCCCCTCTTCCCTTCCCACCCACCCTCCCTAAGAAGTCAAGCAATTCAACACAGGCCACATGTGTATCATTATGTATAAGCCTTCCACAATACTCATGTTGTGAAAGACTAATTATATTTTGCTCCTTCCCAACCCATCCCCCTTTATTGAATTTTCTCCCTTGGCCCTGTCCCCTCTCCAAAGTGTTTGTTTTTGATTACCTCCACCCCCATCTGCCCTCCCCTCCATCATCCCCCCCTTTTTTTTATCTTCTTCCCTCTTCTTTCCTGTGGGGTAAGACACCCAATTGAGTATATATGGTATTCTGTCCTCAGGCCAAATTTGATGAGAGCAAGATTCACTCATTCCCCCCTCACCTGCCCTCTCCCCTCCTCCCACAGAACTGCTTCCTCTTGCCACCTTTATGTGAGATAATCCACCCCGTTCTATTTCTCCCTATCTCCATCTCTCAATATATTCCTCTATCATCCCTTAATTACATTTTATTTCTTTTAGATATCTTCCCTTCATCTTCTACTCACCCGGTATCTGCTCTCTCTGTCTCTCTCTCTTTACATATATATATACATCCACATACATATATACGTACATACACATTCACTTATATATATATACACACACACATAAACATATAAATATAAATATATATATATATGCATATTCCCTTCAGCTACCCTAATACTGAGGTCTCATGAATCATACTTGTCATCTTTCCATGTAGGAGTGTTAACAAAACAGTTCACCTTTAGTAAGTCCCTTGCAATTTCTTTTCTTGTTCTTTTTCTTGATTACCTTTTCATGCTTCTCTTAATTCTTGTGTTTGAAAGTCAAATTTTCTATTCAGTTCTGGTCTTTTCACTGAGAAAGCTTGAAAGTCCTCTATTTTATTGAAAATCCATATTTTGCCCTGGAGCATGATACTCAGTTTTGCTGGGTAGGTGATTCTTGGTTTTAATCCTAGCTCCATTGACCTCCGGAATATCGTATTCCAAGCCCTTCGATCTCTTAATGTAGAGGCTGCCATATCTGGGGTTATTCTGATTATCTTTCCAAAATACTCAAATTGTTTCTTTCTGGCTGCTTGCAGTATTTTCTCCTTGATCTGGGAGCTCTGGAATTTGGCGACAATATTCCTGGGAGATTTCTTTTTGGGATCTATTTGAGGAGGCAATCAATGGATTCTTTCAATTTCTATTTTGCCCTGCGGCTCTAGAATATCAGGGCAGTTCTCCTTGATAATTTCATGAAAGATGATATCTAGGCTCTTTTTTTGATCATGGCTTTCAGGTAGTCCAATAATTTTTAAATTATCTCTCCTGGATCTATTTTCCAGGTCAGTGGTTTTTCCAATGAGATATTTCACATTGTCTTCCATTTTTTTTCATTCCTTTGGTTCTGTTTTATAATATCTTGATTTCTCATAAAGTCACTAGCTTCCACTTGCTTCAATCTATTTTTTAAAGTAGTATTTTCTTCAGTGGTCTTTTGGACCTCCTTTTCCATTTGGCTAATTCTGCCTTTCAAGGCATTCTTCTTCTCATTGGCTTTTTGGAGCTCTTTTGCCATTTGAGTTAGTCTGTTTTTTAAGGTGTTGTTTTCTTCAGTGTATTTTTCAGTATTTTTTTGGGTCTCCTTTAGCAAGTCATTGATTTGTTTTTCATGGTTTTCTCACATCCTTCTCATTTCTCTTCCCAATTTTTCCTCTACTTCTCTAACTTGCTTTTTCAAATCCTTTTTGAGCTCTTCCATGACCTGGGACCAGTTCATGTTTATCTTGGAGGCTTTTGGTGTAGGCTCTTGCACTTTATTGATTTCTTTAGGCTTTATGTTTCGGTCTTCTTTGTCAGCAAAGAAAGAATCCAAAGTCTGAGACTGAATCTTGGTGCGTTTTCGCTGCCTGGCCATATTCCCAGCCAACTAACTTGACCTTTGAGTTTTTAGTGGGGTATGACTGCTTGTAGACTAGAGAGTTCTATGTTCCACGTTTGCGGGGGAGGTGCCGGCTCTGCCACACCAGCACTGCTCCTTCCCCAACCCCCAACCCGGACTGGGCTTAGAACTTCAGCAGGCTGTGCACTCCTGCTCTGATCCGCCACTTAATTCCTCCCACCAGGTGGGCCTGGGGCCGGAAGCAACAAAAGCCTTGGCTGCCCCACCTCTGCTGCCCCCGGGGCTGGAAGCCGAACCTCGAACTCTTTCCACTCCCGCAGCTTTTCCCACTAACCTTCTCTATTGTCTTTGGTGTTTGTGATTTGAGAAGTCTGGTAACTGCTGCAGCTCACTGATTCAGGGTGCTAGGGCATGCTCTGCCCGGTTGCTGGTCTGGTTAGTCCACGCTGCTCAGGCTGGGCTCTGCTCCACTCCGTTCCCAGCTCTCAGCTCCCACCTCCCAGCTCCATGTGGGATAGACCTCACCCAGAGACCATCCAGGCTGTCCTGGGCTGGAGCCCTGCTTCTCTCTGCTGTTTTGTGGGTTCTGCCATTCTAGAATTGGTTCAGAGCCATTTTTTATAGGTATTTGGAGGGACTTGGTTCGGAGCTCACACTAGTCCCTGCTTACCAGCTGCTATCTTGGCTCCACCCTGCAATCTAATTTTTAAGGTAGTATTTTCTTTAGTGGTCCATTGGACCTCCTTTTCCATTTGGCTAATTCTGCCTTTCAAGGCATTCTTCTCCTCATTGGCTTTTTGGAGCTCTTTTGCCATTTGAGTTAGTCTATTTTTTAAGGTGTTGTTTTCTTCAGTGTATTTTTCAGTATTGTTTTGGGTCTCCTTTAGCAAGTCATTGACTTGTTTTTCATGGTTTTCTCGCATCCTTCTCATTTCTCTTCCCAATTTTTCCTCTACTTCTCTAACTTGCTTTTCCAAATCCTTTTTGAGCTCTTCCATGGCCTGGGACTAGTTCATGTTTTTCTTGGAGGCTTTTGTTGTAGACTCTTGTACCTTATTGACTTCTTTAGGCTGTATGTTTTGGTCTTCTTTGTCACCAAAGAGCGAATCCAAAGTCTGAGACTGAATCTTGGTGTGCTTTCGCTGCCTGGCCATATTCCCAACCAACTAACTTGACCCTTGAGTTTTTTGTTGGGGTATGACTGCTTGTAAACTAAAGAGTTCTATGTTCCATGTTTGGGGGGGATGTGCCAGCTCTGCCACACCAGCACTCCTCCTTCCCCAAGAACCCCGAACCTGGACTGGGCTTAGATCTTCAGCAGGCTGTGCACTCCTGCTCTGATCCACCACTTAATTCCTCCCACCAGGTGGGCCTGGGGCCGGAAGCAACTGCAGCTGTAGTTGCTCCACCTCCCCTGTCCCAGGGGAAGTGGCTGAACCTCGAACTCCTTCCACTCCCACAGCTTTTCCCACTAACCTTCTCTATTGTCTTTGGTGTTTGTGTGTTGAGAAGTCTGGTAACTGCTATAGCTCACTGATTCAGTGCACTAGGGCCTGCTCCACCTGGGTCCTTGTCTGGTTGGTCTGTGCCGCTCACGCTGGGCTCTGCTCCGCTCCCAGCTCCTAGCTCCCAGCTCCCACCTCCGTGTGGGATAGACCTCACCCAGAGACCATCCAGGCTGTTCTGGGATGGAGCCCTGCTTCCTTCTGCTGTTTTGTGGGTTCTGAAGTTCTAGAATTGGTGCAGAGCCATTTTTTATAGGTTTTTGGAGGGAGTTCACGCTAGTCCCTGCTTTCCAGCTGCCATCTTGGCTCCGCCCCCCTGCACTGTTGCATTTTAACCAACAAGGGACAATTTTCTTCTGATCTTCCTAAATGTCTGAACTTTTTGTTATCCTCCCCTGTAATATCTGCCTCTCTCTTGCCTCCTAGTCATTGCAAAAGGTGTCCAGATGCCTAGAATGCTTTCCCTCCTTTCCTCAGCATCTTAGACTTCCTATATCCCTTCCAGGTTCAGTTCAGTCGCAACACCCTTCAAAAAACCTTTCCAAATTCCCTTCAGGTGTTAATACCCCCTTCCTCAAATGTCTGTATTGGTGTATACTGTGCATGTTTTATCACTCTAGTTGAGTTGTGAGAGTGGAGAGTGCTGTATTTTTCCATGGGGGCAGAAATTCTCTCTCTTTTGTCTTCATAACCTCTCACACAGTGTCTGGCACCTAGTCAACCCTTAGTGAATAATTATTCATTGATTTACCAGAAACTCTCCTGCCTATTTTCTAAACATGCAGCTCAGAAATGTATAAACATTTACTTTGCCAGGGTAGATGTGGCATGAAGTGGGGTTAAACACGTGTTTATAGCTGTTAAAAAGCCGTGAATTCTTGTCCATTTGAAAAGTTAAGTGTTTGAGAGCAAGTCCAAAGCAATATTCCTTCAGGTTATCCTTTGAGATTTTGGAACTGTCTTGGAGGGTGGTGGTGGTGGGGATAGCATCAACAGGCTTTTCTGATAATCCATAATATCTATTCTGGGGGAAAAATGTCACAGCAGAGACAGTTACTAGTTCCATTCAGAGTCAAGAAACATGGGATACACCCCAACCCAATCCTGAGGTAGGATTCAGCAATCATGCTTTAGTGGTGGATGGCCTTGACAGATCAGTCAGCATCAGACAGAAAGGTAGGTATGTACCACTCTCCCTCCTGGTCAAGGTGGTCCTGCCTACTTATCTTTTCTCAATGGTAAAATCAAGGCAGGTAACTATGTTAGGGTTGGAACAATTGACTACATTTGGTCCAGAACTTGAGGACTAAGGTAGAAACTTAATTTACATCAGGAACAGATTGAGAGACCAAGAACAAAAATCTGGGTCAACTGTGTGCACAGATTTAGTAGGTGTTGGAGAAGTAACTCACCTGTAAATTTACTTAGTTTGATTTAAAAGAGTCCAGGGAAGAGTCACTGATAAAAGTCAGAGCTGATCACAAAATGATTGATTGTATTTCTTGTTTTCTGGATATTCTCCATGTTACCCAGTTTAGGCACATCACATACTTGTTTGGGACACAGAGGATTTCTTTCAGGAAGAATCTCTGATTTCATCAGCATGGACAATTCTTGGCATGGAAACTTCCTGTACCAAAGAAAAAAATTAATAACATTTTTTGTTCTTATATAGCCTATATTTTTCAGTATTTCCATCCCCACTTTCCACCAAAGAGTTATCTCGTAACAAAAATGTATAAAAGAGAAAACAGTTTAGCAGAGGCAACGTATAGAAAAAGTCTGATATTTGCAGTGTTCCATATCTTTAGCCCCACTTCTGCAAAGAAAAGAGGAAACTATCTTGTCATAACTCTTCTTTGGGACCAAGTGTGGTCATTATAATTTTGTTTAGCTTCAGGTATTCTTGTTTTTCCATTTATACCCTTGTATATAATAAATAAATAAATAAATAAATATACCCTTGTATATAAATAAATTTATACCCTTGTCAACGAGCATCTACTGTGTTTCCAGTTTATTGCTATTACAAAAAGTGCCGCTATACCTATTTTGGCATATATAAAGCCTTTCTTTTTGTGATTGACTCCTTTGAGAGGCGGTGGTATATGCATAGCAATGGGAATTGATGACAAGTATCTGGTTTTTTAAAAAATCATTCCAAATTGCTTTACAGAAGGGTTGGACCAATTTGTAGCCCTAAATACTATGCATTAGTATAACCCTTTTACCGCCACCCCCACAACATCGATTCTTCCAATTTTTTGTCATCTGTGCCAGTTTGCTAGCTGTGCGGGTGAAACCTCAGAGTTTTCATTTTGCTTATTATTCATGATTTGGATTGTTCTTTCATATCATAGTTTGCAATTCTTCTCTTTGGAAATATTCTTTCCCCATTTACACAGCAGGCATTGGCTTTTGTCTTTGGTTATCTAAGTATCTTGGATATCAAGTCCTTGTCAGAAATAGTTGCAAAGTTTTTTCCTAGTCACTTCCGTTCTTATCCTAATTGCCTTAATTTTGTTAATCTAAAAATTTTTGATTTTCATGCAATAAAAGTTATCTGTGATCTCCTGTATCCATGGTTGGGGAGCCTGGGACCTGCTTATTTGACTTAATAAAGAAATGAATATTGAAGAATTGCCTGAAGAGGTTGAGTAATTTGGCCTGAGTCACTTGTCTAGTAGTGTCTGAGGCAGCACTTGCATGTCTTCTTCACTCCAAACTGGTACTTTACCTGCCATATGCCATGCTGCCTTCTTAGCCTTTTTGTAAGCTTTTTGTACTGTAAAAACTTTTTAAAGAGCTTTCTAGTGGTGAAATTATTAATATTTATATTTAACTGTTGGGAACCTACCCCCCATAAGATTTTATCATCACAGAAGTAGTTTCACAAAGCAATCGGTAATAAATTATAATGACGCTCCACTGCGGCATTATTCAGCTCATTGCCAATTTTATAGCAGTGTTTATCTGGAACTAGCTCTCCCAGCAGCATCAATGTTGTGGTCTTGAAGAACCAATGAATGACAACAGTGAAAATAACAACAAACCTTTCTTAGGTCAAGAGTGTTTATCCATAACCCAGAAAGGTGTGCCAAGGGGTGCTTTGTAACCATCTATATCATGCTTTGCAAACTGTCACATGGAATTAGGATCTTAATAAATGTTTTTCATGTAATGATTAGGATTGATTAAAATGCTTTAAGAGGCAGTGTGGTGTAGTGGATAGAGAGAAGATGTGAAAGCCAGGAAAACCTGGCTGGCTCTGACAAATACCAGTTGTGTGACCTGGGGCAAGTCATCTTGGAGGGGCTGAGGCAGCGAAGAGGGTAAGGTGAGAGGCAAACTAGGGCCTGCTGACCAAAACTGGCCTCCTATTTATTTTTGCTTGGCCTGAATTAATAAAGTTTTTTACATTATCAAACTGCTTTATAAAATAGGCAGGGGAGCTCTACTCTAAGCAGCTTTTTAAGACTCTAAATTACAGAGGAGGTGCTGGGTAGAGAGGGTTTCCTCACCTGGAGGTTCCCTATATCAGTGAAATCCCTAGTCCTCTCCTTTGGGACCTCCTCACTACTTCCTGCTACACCGGCAATATTAACTCCTGTGCAAGCCACTAAGTGGGGTTAAGATTAACTTAATGCCAACAAGAAGAAACAATATATGTTACTCAGTTCAAATGTTTATTTGTTAAATTTATACGAGGATCTTTTTTTCTCTCTCTTTTATAGTGCTAAAAATCAAAGACTTTCCTTTCCATATCGAATACGAGGATGATCTGGACTGGCCTTCATGCTCTGCCCTTCCCTTCTTAGTACAAAGACATCACTCTTAACCTCTAGAAAACTTTCTCTACTACCCCAGCCCTAGAAAGTGTTTTGTGGTTAATAAAAATGTATATAAGAGCAACTTTGATGGAGAAACATAATGATTTGGAGGGTGGCCAGAATTTCCATTTTTTGCAAAGTCTCCAGTACTGTCTAAGACACTGAAGACAGGGTATTGAAGGACTTTAGAATACTGACCTACAAATTGCTAATGTCAGCCTGTGTGCTATGGTGCCTAAATTTACCTTATCCAATTATTCACTGGAGAAATGCATGACTCTTAATAAAGTAATGGTGAGTGAAATAATGAGGGTGCAATTTTATTATAGTGGTTTAGTGCCATATTTATCAGACTTTGATGTATGTATGTGTTACAAGGGTTATTTACTGGGGAATTTTTCAGCTAAGAGGGAATGTTTTTTCCAGCCGGATAACTATGGCAGGTTTTATTTTGCCTGGAAGGAAGTGTTGAGGTCTAGGGGTATCAGGACCCCAAAATTCAAGGGCAAGTGATACAGGTCCTGCCTCAAATGAATTCAACTGAAGCCTTCTTTCAGCCAAGGACAAAGTTTATTAGAACACGGTTGGGGTGGGCGAGATTTTAAGAATTGCACTATTGTGACACTTGTATTGACAAGCAGGCCAGACTGAATCTGAGCTTTGGCCAGACTCTTGAGGTGTATGAACACTTTAATGGAGGCAAGATGGATCTTATATACAGATGTGATCTAAGAGTGGCCAAGTAGTCTGGGGTGCCTGGGAGGTAATAGAGCAGGCCTGGGGAAGGGCTAGGTGTCCCAGGTGAATGCCAGAGAGGGGCCATGTGGAAGGGGTACTAGATGGAATTGAAGAGTGGTGGTCTAGGGTGGGAGCCAGGTGCAGACAATGAGGGCCACAAGGAAAGGGCAGGTAAAAGGATTATACTGAAATGAGCCTCAAGTGAATGCCAGGGCCATGTGGGAGAGTTCAGGGGAAGCTGGGGGTGGGGGAAGAAGGGATTTCCTGGGGCTCTTATCCCATCAGAAGTAAATCCATTAGTTGACATGGTGGTAATTCTGAGTCACTGGATGAAAATGAGGGAGAGTCTTTATTTAGCCACTGTGTCCTATTAGCCAATCTTACAGGTATGAGGTGGAACCTCAGAGTTGTTTTAATTTGCATAAAATACTTTCTTTTTAAATAATTTTGTGGAAAGTACAAAATACCTGGGAGTTTAGCTACCAAGACATACAGAACTATGTGAATATAACTACAAAACACTCTTTATGAAAATCAAGTAGACCTAAGAAATTGGAGAAATATTAATTGTTCAGGTAGTCTGAATCAATATAATAAAAATGATAATTTATGTATCCAATGCCATACCAATCAAACAACCCAAGTATTATTTTTTAAATTAAATTAAGATATTTAAATTTTTAGTTTGCAACACTCAGTTCTGCATGTTTTTGAGCTCCAGATTTTCTTCCCCTCCCTCCTGTCTGCCCTTCCCCACAAGACAGCATGGAATCCAATATATCTTCTACATATGCCTTCACATTAAACTTATTTTCATGATAGTCAAGTTGTAAAGAAGAATTATGACCAATGGAATGAATCATGAGAAAGAAGAAACAATACCCAAGTATTACTTTAAAGAGCTAGAAAAAATAACAATGAAATTCATCTAGAGCAGGGGTTTGTAACCTTTGTTGGCATCACGAACCCCTTTGGTAATACCTGTGAACTTTTTCTCAAAATAATGTTTTTAAATGAATAAAATAGAACACATAGGATTACAAAAGAAATGAATTATATTCAAATAAATATGTAATTTTTCCCATCCAAGTTCATAGACTCATTGAAAACTAAAGACATCTTGGGGTCCATGTATTGAGGTTTAGACCTCCTAATCTGAAGTAACAAAGGTCAAGAATCTCAAAAGGGGAGGAAGGAAATGAGCCTAGCAGTAGCCCATCTCAAACTCTAGGAACAATTTCAAACTAACAGCCATATGGGAAATGCTCCAAATCACTAATAATTAGAGAACTGCAAATTAAAGTACCTTTGAAATTCCATCTGTTGAAATTCTACATATTAGAATGACAAAGATAACAAAAAAGTAAACTAATAAATGTTGAAGGGGATGCCTTAGCAGGCCTGAGCCTGAATCTTAAAATTACAAGCATATGCCTACAATTAGTCATATAATTAAGCATACCACCCAAGGGGCAGGTAGGTGGTCCAGTGGATAGAGTCATTTCACTGCCATTTCACCTCTATCTCAACTCTCTGGACAACTCCATCAAGGTCCTTTCTCCTGGCAAACCAGGACATGGTTTGGAGCTCTGCCAGTAAACCACTGCAGTATCTTTCCCAAGAAAACCACAAATGGGGTCACAGAGAGTTGGATATGAATGAAATCACTCAACAACACCACAGGACCCAAACCAACACCATAGGAATATGCATATTCCAGTGCATAATATGAATAATCTCAACACAACATTATTTGTGGAATTTTAGTAGCCGTTGAACAGCAGACTTTTAAAAAAATACCATTTGTGATATAAATTCTGTAAATCAACCCAACAGAGGAAAATGCTCATCACAAACTAAATCAATGTAAAAGAAACCAAATTAGAAACTAGATTTTAAAAAATCAATGGAAGAGTTTAAAAAATATGCACCAAATATTATAAAAAGAAAGAAAAATTTCCAAAAATATTAAGAAATGCTGAACTGAATTCAGCTCAAAACTCAAAAGCATCAAAAGTACAGGAAAAAAAATAATTTTCAGTGATAACACTACTATGACTAGAAAAATACATAAAGGCATTTAAAAGCATACATAACAGAAAAAAAAAATTAATTCCTTTTTACCAAGGAGATTGTGGCAAGCAAGGCAGATGGAACTATCAGTACACATGCCTGGAGAACTCTTTCTGCTACAAAGGCAGTTTCACTTTCCTCTGGGTGCATTACCTCCTTTCAAACTCAGTGTGTGTATTGCCTTCCAGGAGAAAGGGACAAAAAGACTGCACATAGCAGCTCACCTACTTAGCTTTCCTCTCCTTCCCCTTCCCATCACTCCTCCCTCTTCTTGATGTCTTCCTCTCCACCCTCTTCTTCCCCCCGCTGTGTTTCTCCCCTTTCTCCTTCGTCCTCCCACTCAACCCCACCATCCTTTCGGAATAACTACCAAAAAAGGGGATGATAATCAAATTTAAGTCAAACAGAGACACTATTTACGCAAACATTTCAGTGCATCTACATTTCTGGGGAAGCTGTAAGGAGGTGATTCGTGACTTGCTGTTCCCTCCACCCCAAGTCACTCCCTCTGAGCTTGGTTGGGCAATAGAGTATAAATATAAATAGCCAATGCTTCAGTTAATTAGTCTTTGCCACGGTGTGGGAGTTTTCTGACTGCACAGAACTGACCTGACCTGTGAGGTGAAAAGAAATGGCTCTTTCCAGTTCTCATAGGGTGACAATGAACGATGGGAATACCATCCCGGTGCTGGGATTTGGTACTTACGCACCTAGAAGTGTAAGTTTAGAGGGTTGTGGGTGAGGGTGAGTAGTGGAAGGGCAGACGAAGTGTGTTATCCTAATTCCCTTCCCATACCACCCAGTTTGGGGCTGGAGACTCTGGGGTAGAAATACACAATTGCGTATCAAATGCAGGATAGTGAATTTCTGTACAAACTTAACACTGTGGTAAATGGATCACATCTCGAATTTCTTTACCACCTTTTTGCGAGTTCTTCCAAGGCTGGGAAAAGAAAGCTAATGTGAGATCAGCTCTGAGATGGGAGGGAGGAAGGTTTTTCACTAAGCCCCAGAGCTTGAAAAAGTACTTAGAAGTGTATGAGGAGAGGAGATGAGCATCTTGTGGCGGACAATGTCTGCTATATCTGCCTTTTCCATCTTCGAGACCATAAGAGATGATATTTAAATGGATGAGCAGAGAGATGTGGGGTTGTGTATTATTATGCGTGCTCGATCCTGGAGCCAGAGTGCTGAGAGAAAAACAGAGGTCCTGCCCCTGCCTTCTGCTTAGTCGTGTTTGAAAAAAAAATTCTATTAAAGAACATTTTCCAGATTTAATTTTGTTTTTAATTATTTTAATTAAATGTATAAATTAGATAAGTCATATAAAATGTAATTATTACATAAAATTGATTTAATTATATTAATTTTTAATATTATATTTTACCTGTGGTTGTCTTAGTCCTTAATGTTGCCGGGTATTCCTTTGATTGAGGCTTGAAGGTCAAATAGGAACCACACTGGAGAGAGAGCCCTTACTCAGGGCAAGGCAAGGAGCTCTTTTTGCTCTGAGGCCATAAGCACAAGCCATTTCATAATTCCACTTCTAGTCACAAAATTACTGTGAACAGTGCACCATCTTTGAAGTAAATATGTACCATAGGCAAGGACATTTATTATAAGAGGAAACGGTTGTACTCTATAGACATAGAGTACTTATTGAGCCTGTGCACCCGTGTGGATGTTGGAAGATGGATGGATGGATTCCCCTGACTCCCTGAGGGTGAGAAGAAGGGAGTCTGCTTTATTTCAAATTCAGGTGCAGGAAATGCAGGGCCAGCCTGAGGGCACCTGAATATTGGCATAGTCTGAGCATTGGGGAAGAAAAAAGTGCACAGCAAGCAAAGCTGTACTTAGGGAATATTCGTGCTGCTGTGTGAATATAACAGCTAGTAAAGGGCAAAGACAGGTAATAGTGGGGGGAGGGAGGTGCATTTTGCTTAACATGTGAGCACAAATGGGAGCCAGCCAAGAGGTTTTCTCCAGCCCCCTCCCTCTGTGCTTGCACATAGTGGTCTCCAGAAAGCAGGCAGTTTATTTCTTCCTTCATTCAGGGTGGCAGGGCTCTTGAAGTAGTTTGGGGTTTGTGGGGAAATAGCCCAGCTGAGGAGAGACCAACAGTCACAGCTCTGAACCCATTCCCTCTCTAGGTGTCACTGTCTCAATGCTAGACATGCTTTGCCTGCCTCTTCCCTTTTCTGGGGTGAAACCAGGACTTTTGGAAAAGGGGGAGAAGGATGGGTAAGGGAGTTGTTACTATTGTAGGGTGCAGCTGTGCACACAAAATTTTATGATTGGTTGAGGTTACATAGGATGAAGGTCTGGATGTGTTGATTAAGACTGATTGAGTAGCTGGGGAAGAGTACAAGCCCGAGCAGGGCTATCCTAACAAGAGGAAAGAACATGGTATTTGGGGACCTTCAAGCTAGGAAGAACAAAATAGAGTCACTTTAATACTTTCTGGTCTGTTAGGTAAGACACTGCCCTTAATTTCACAAAAGCCACAATCTAAAAGAAAAATAAGATACAAATTCAGAAAACTGTAAATATATGTCATATGATAATTGCATTAGAGAATTATAGCACAAAGAATTATGAGAAGTTTGAAGCAGAGACTAGGAACCAAGTGGGGAGAGGGTGAGATGGAATAAGGGAAGGCTTTCTGGACAAAATGATACTTAAATTGAGCTTTGTGGTATGGTTTATTTTTAATACTTTTCCTAGTGGCCCTTTTTAATAATATAACTTCATTGCATTATAAGTAAAGTAAATATGTATTACATACATATATAATATTTATCATTTTCTGCATCTGTTCTTGATCTTAAGTCATGATCCATTTTTGCAAAGGAGTCATGCACAGCTGAGAAATAGAATACTCATTTCTATTTCCTTTTAATAATCATTAAAAGTCTATCATATCTAATTTATCTAAGATTCTATTTATGTTGTTAATTTTTCATTTTTTTGTTTCATTTAGATAGGGCTGAAGGGGTAAGTTGAAGTCCCTCATTATTATAGTTTTATGGTTTGTTTCTCATTGCAATTCATTTAGTTTTTCCTTTGTTTTTAATAGATATGCCACTGATTACATGTATATTAAGCATGAAATCAATTATTGTGTTACTTTTCAGTGAAATGTAGTTTTCTCTATATCTCTTTTAAATTAAGTATTTTTGCTATTGACTTGACTAAAATCATAATTGTTACCCTGGCTATTTTGTGTTCAGCTGAGTCATAATAGATTTTGTCCCAACCCCTCATTTTAACTCTTTGTTGCGTCTGTTTCAAGGATGATTCTTGTAAAGAATATATTGTTGGATTTTGTTTTCCAAATCCATTCCATCTTCTATCTTATGGATGAATTCATCCCATTCACATTCACTTTATTTTCTCATTTTGACATTTCTTTTGACCCCGTTTTAAGGATTGTGTTGTCTCCTAGGATCATTCATTTCTGTTTGTTCCATTCTAATTTTTAGAGATTTTGTTACTAAAGTTTTGGACCTCTGCTGTTAAGCTATTGCTGTTTTCCCTAGTTCTCTTCTCCATAAATCTGATTTCTTTTATAATATCTTTTTAAAACTCTTATAATTTTTAAAAATAAATTAGAAGTTTTCTTGTGGGAGAACTTTATTTTCTTTGTGGTATTGATTATAGAAGTTTTTGTGTTATTCTTTTCTGGTTTGTGCCTTTGTGTTTTTCTGCATTCACAAAAGTTTTTTATTTTAATTTTTGTTTAATTCATTTTTGTTTCTGAGGCCTTAGGGGTTGAGTTCTAGGTTTCTTCTACTCTGGGGGATCAGATCTAATTGAGTACCTTTCCTTTACAAGCTCTGTTGTCTTTCTTTTGGCCTTTTTCTTCACTATGGACTCCAAAGTTTTCCTCTCTTGTGGTCAGGCACAATAGCTTTTCTTTTAAGGAGAGAGAGAGAGAGAGAGAGAGAGAGAGAGAGAGACAGAGAGAGAGAGAGAGAGAGAGAGAGAGAGAGAGAGAGAGACAGAGAGAGAGAGAGAGAGAGAGAGAGAGAGAGAGAGAGAGAGAGAGGGAGGAGAGGAGAGATCTTTTCTTTAGTTCTTAGTTATTCCAGCCATGCCCTCCTCTGGTGGAAGAAACCTAGTTGATGACTTTTCCTTAAGAAGAGAGAAGAGAGAAGAGAGAGGTTAATGTCCTTTTCTGCCTATAATGTTAATGGAATAGGAAGATCTTCCCCATCCATTAATAGGCCTATGTGACCACATATGTTCAGTCATAGTGTGACACATCCTGAGTCACATAGAGCCCATTGGGGGAGGAATTTGCCTAAAGGGAAGCTTGCTAAGGGGAAGCTTGCTTGTAGGAAGGCTTTCATACTTGTTGGTAGTAAGATAATTAGGCACTGAGTCACAAGGGTTGTGATGCCTTCTGGTTCTGAGCCAATTAGTCAAAAGTGTATGTATATTCTGAGGTGACATTTTGCTTTGGGGGTTTGCTTATGAGAAGGACCTTATAATTCCCTGGATGGGATTCTGAGTACCCATTTGTTCAGAGCGCCCCACCCCCCACCCCCACTACTCAGAGGTATCTATGCTCCCTGGATCTGGTGGTTATGAAAGTGGTTGTATTTCTTTTTCAGAGAGTTGTAGCCCCTTCTGTTGGTCTTTGTGCTCATTTTTCTCTGCTTGCATTTTCTCCACATTCAGGGTGCTGACCTTTCCCTGAACTATAATATTTTTGAACTAGTATTATTTGCCCTCTTATCCTTATCAATAGGATGGCTGAGGCTATAGGTATAGATTCCCTAACAATAATTCTAAACTCTCAGTTTTTTCCTTTTAGGTGATTCTAAAATTTTAATTTAAATGTGTCGTGGATAGCAGAAGTCAAGTTAATTTTCTTTTTTTATTTTCCAGTCCATGACTGGTAGTAATTCTAAGTTTATGTTGTTTCAGTTTTTTCCCCTGATAAATGAAAAGTCTTCTCCCAAACTTTTTATCATTGAAAGCTTTTCTTCTCCTTTAGGTCTTACTGGCTTTGCAATGTGAATTAATATTGCTCAGTTTTCTGGCATAGTTCTCTGCTGTCTTGCAGTAGCGTGGAACTCAATATACTTAAAACAAAACATTCTATTAAACTATGGGCTGTGGGAGGAGGAAAGGCATGGAATGTAGCAGCAGATCCTAAAACTGAAATCTAAAGACAAAACTCCAAGTCAGGGGTGTGGAACCTGGGGCCTCCAGGTCACATGTGGCCTCCTAGATTCTTGGGTGTGGCCTTTTGACTTAGTCCAATTTTAAACAACAAATTCTTTTATTAAGGGGATTTGTTCTGGGAAGTTTGGATTCAGTCAAAGGCCCTTACTTGAGGACCTCGAGTGCCACATGGGGCCTTGAGGCTGCAGGTTCCCCACCCCTGGTCTCAGTCAAAGAATTCAGCTGACCTGGGCAGATGCGTATCTGCCAAAATGTCTAATTCTCTCTATTGCCTAATAGCCCCATACTTCTTAAAATAGCCAAGTGGAAAAATAAGCATCAGGATCTAAAGAAAATAAATGACAAAATGCAGCTGTTCATGCAAGAACATGAGTAGTACTTGACCAAGAAAAAGACAAGCAAGAGAGAAAGTGGAGCTGGAGAAATAGAGGAGAGGTATTAGAAACAGGCTTGGCACAGAGATTTAGGTGTCAAGGACAATTTATTATTGAGGAATCTGAAGGAGTTGGGCTATGTTGCTGGCCAGGAGCAGGCTTTGTTCTTCTTTAGGAAGAGGAAGCAATGAATACAAAAGTGAGAGCAGCTTTATGGTGTTAGACTGATGCTGCATCAGCCCAGTACTTCCTTTCAGAGAATGGATTGGTCTGCTCCCTTCTGGGTTATACTCATCCTGATACACCTTCTTGTATGCTCCCCCTTGATATGTATTAGCATGTCTCCCCTCCTTCTTCATAGGTGCCATGTTGAAAAATGGCTGAAAACTCCTCCCTGTGGGTGTGTAAGGTAATATTCAACTAGCCAATTAAGCATGCTAGTAGCCATTTGACCCAGTTCTCTGTTCAACCCTGACCATTTTCTGGCTGATTTAAACTAGCTTTATTCTGATTGGCTGGGTCCACCTGCCTTAGTTAATTTTTACTCCCTTTATTACTCAAGGCTGACAATTAATTATTGTGTGGAAACTTAACTTTTGTTCATCTCTCACAGTGGGAAGAAACAACAATAATTAAAGGACCATGTTTAGAGAAGGAGGTCCCATGGGTTAAGATGTCTTTATCCGGGTTGAAATTCTCTCCCTTTGAATTCCTAGGTTCCCAAAAGTGAACATGAGGTGGCCACAAAGTTGTCTATTGAAGTGGGCTTCCGCCATATTGATGGGGCTTTCCTATATCAAAATGAAAAAGAAGTTGGGCAGGCAATCCGAGCGAAGATTGCAGATGGGACAGTGACCAGAGAGGACATATTCTACACGGGGAAGGTATACAAAAAAGTGATTGAGTTTTGTGGGATTTTTTTTTCATGGTTAAAAAATGTGATGAAATATAAACATTATCCTAAGTGGCACGAAAAAAAATCCTCCCAACCAAGGCAATCTACAAAACAAAAGTGAATTATGCTGCATAAGGGAAAAGGTGAAGGCTAGCTAGTGTTGATCAGAAATAATGGAATTTAACTCTCAGTCATTTAATTTCAAAGGTAGAGTGGCCACTCAGTTAATAAGCAACTACTTGCACAGGGATGTTTATTAAAGAAGAGACACAGTCTTTGTTCTTCAGAAGCGTACATTTAAACCAGTTTTAAGCTAGTATAAAATAGCTGGAAATTTAATTTTCCCAAATAGATAATTAAGAAATCACTTCAGGAACAATGAGAAAAATGAGCACCTCCAAGACAAACTATTAAGGAGGTATAGTGACCATATTTTCTGAATGAGCAGCTGTGAGATTTTTCCTTATTATGACATACCCAACGTAAATTTTTGGTATTCAGTGGACTTAATATTTTGAACTGACAGTTACATAACAGTGCTAGCAGTTTAAATTTAGTCTTGAAGACTAAAGTTTAAATTATTCGTACTTTCAGTCAGGATGTAAGTTCCTTGACTAAACTGTGAGAAGACTCCATGGGATGATCACTTAGCAGATTTTATTTTTAACTAATGGATCAAAAGTGGAGTTAATTTGGAGGAAAATAATATTCTTATTTTGGAATTTAGTGTTTGACAGACTTGTATTTTTTTAAAAAAATTAGAAATAAATTTTCTACCAGGAAGTTAAATTCCATATTTAATGCAAAGGATACAAATCAGAAATATGTAGTCAATTATCAGTCATTCTTTAAAAGCAACTTATCATTGGGCAAATATAGAACAATGCCTTAAAGACAAGACAAAAGTAGACTGGAACTTCTTTTTAAGGAAGTTTACATGTGCTTAACTGCTTCTGAACAGCAGTAATGTGCATTTAAATTTGGTAGAAATTCAGTGACATCCTATTATGTAATTAAAAAGTCTCATGGACTTAATTTAAAGGTTTTCTCATAGTCTTGACTTGCTATCCATATTTAACTGGATTTAGACAAGAAAAGGATTAAAATACACTTTAACAACTTTTTTTCTAGCTCATTCTTATTCTTTTCCTTTGGTCCCCAATGGTGGCTGATTTCTAGCACTTCGACCTTGAAACTTAAAGAAGATGTTAGTCATTACATTGATTTGCTGGGGACAGCAAACTCCTTGTTCCAATTAAATCAATCTTATTAAAGGTTTCTAAAATGAAGTAGAGAGAAAAGTAAATCATAAGGGACCAAAGTAACAGCAATGTTGCTTACCATTTCCTAAAACTCCTCCCAAACTACAGGCATAGAAAGTTGCAAGTCTGGCCTGTTGTCTGTTGTGTGCTACTAAATCATCTTTGTGTTCAATCTTAGGAAACAATGTAGTTTCACCATTAGACCCAACAGAAAAGGTGAAGGTGAAGGTGTTGTATCTCAGTGCCTACTTCCCTATCATCTCTTTTGACATTTGATTCTGTAGCTACAGCTTCCTTGCATAGATGGAAGAAAATCTCAATAAGTTACCAAAACACAGTTTCATGTATATTCAAAATTCTGACATTAACCTGAGTTGGGAGGATACCTCATTTTTCACTAGGTCAGGTAGGTTTTGCCCAGGGAAAGCACCCCACTCCATGGCTATTTCTTCTTCTTGCCTTTCTAGCTCCAGGCTTGTCTAGTACTTCTTTTAAAACCCCCTGATTCAGAGATGTGTCCATACTGGGTGTACATTCACTAGTTCTAACCCTAACTGTCCTTCAACAGGCAGTTCAAGACCTTCACTTTAGTGGTTAAATTTCTCTAATTCCCAAAGAGGTCCCTTTTGCTGTTTACAAAACATGTGACATCTCTTTTGAGCCTCAGAAGAACTCTTGGAGGTAGATAGAATTTATTTATTATCCCTCATTTTACAAACAAAAAAAGAGGCACAGAGAGATTAAGTGACAAGGAAGAACTTCAGCTACTTCACAATTTTTCTGTAAATTGGCCATTGTGGGAACTCAGTCTGCTGTCCTGTTATTGCCACAATTTTCTGTCCTGCTTAGAATTGCTTTGATAAAGAACATATGGTGTTACTTTGAATATTCCTTTATTCCCTTTAGCTTTGGAATACATGCCACCGCCCAGAGTTGGTCAGGCCAGCCCTGGAAGAGACCCTGAAGAACCTCCAGCTTGATTACCTTGACCTTTATATTATCCATTTTCCTATTTCTCTTAAAGTAAGTGCTAGAACCCCCTCTAGGTGTACAAAGACTTTTTGACCACATTTCTCTCCTTTCCGACTTGGTATTTTTCAGCCCTCCTATAAGAAGTGAAAGAATGTTTTGTCCCTATTCAGGTTTTATCTAGAGGACTGCAGATAAATGTTGATAGGATTGGGTATCAGAGTCCTAATATTTAAAGTAGATGTCTACAAGTAAACATTTCCAAGGGTATCCTGATTTAGCCTCAAGAGATGAGGCTGGTCATGGTGGTGAATGCCTATGGTCTCCCTGTTGGGGAATTCTCTTGACTTCTTGGGAGAGGCATATAGTCCTAGCAGGCTCCAATGACTGTGAGTCAAAGATAGGAGGAAAAATGTACAGATTTATTAGAGTGCTAAGCAATCTGCTCTTGCTGACAGCAAATTCATATTTCTTTGATTTAGTATAGATTTTGTTTTTGTGACCTTCAGGATGCTTAGAGTACACAGCCACTTATGAGCATTGTGTAGCAACTTAGGAGAGGAAAAAAAGGCATTTCACAGTAAAGGCTTGGGGTATCAGTCAAAGGAGAAAAAAGGAGTATTTGGAATACGAGTGGTGGGATTTACTGTCAGAATAAAAAAAGATGTTCAACAGCATGCAGTAAGGGGCAGAGAACAAAGTTTTACAATTAGTCTTTGACAATTGTGAACGCAGTCCTTTTAGAACAAACTTCAGTATGTCTTATCTAAGGACAGGAAGAAACTACAACAGTGAGATAAGTCCATCCTGAAGCTCATACTCTCATTGCATAGAGGTCATGGACCTTCTAATGTTAGACCACCAGGAGGTTTGGGGATCTGTACATTTTTAGTCCATCAAGATGTCACATAATATTTGTGTTGCCTATTTTTTCTCCACACCTGCTCCTGAGGAGGCTAAGGCTGGTGAATTGCTTGAGTTAGAGATTTGTGATCTATAGTAGTGTTACTGTGTGTCCATCATTTCCACCAAGGCTGGCACAGATCTGGTGAGCCCCCCAGGTTGCCTCAGGAGGAGCAAACCTGCCTAGGTTAGAAACAGAGCAAGATTGTCTAATTAGTTCATAATGTAGTCTTTTACATGTAGGCCACATACACATTTGCAGCTTAAGTTTTGCAAAAGTTATAAGGTGTTGATCTAAATCTAATTTCTTCCACACTACTATCCAATTTTTGTTAAGTAGTGAGTACCTATTCCAGTAACTGGGGTCTTCTTTTTGTTGAATAGTAGGGCACCAGTATGTTGTATACTTAAACTGTTACACTGTTAAATCTCCCATTCTTTCTACTTTGATTTGCAGTAAATTTTTAAATTATTATTTTGGGTGTTTGATTTACTCATCTCTAGATTTAGTTTCTTAAATGGGGCTTTTTTCCAGGGACAGGCAAGGGCTCTTGCTGGGTGTTTGGGTGATGTGGTTTGCTCTGCCTGGTCTTGGCCTGGATTCCTTGTGTTTTTGTACTGACCTTCATCTCCTAGAATTTGGCTCCCCATGTTCTCTGAGTTTCAGACAGCTGGGTTTTCAAGGCTACCTATGGCATCTCAGAACAGAGTATTCAGATCCCATTGGCTCTGGCCTTGGCTGTTCTGACCTAAGCTCAGTGGCAGGTCAGTAGTTCTATCTGTTCCTCCCTGGAGTTTTCAAAGTCTACACCCTAGGGCATTCTCAGGCAAGTCCTCCATTCTTGCAGAAACTAGACCCAGAGTATTACAGATCACAGATGCCACACCTCTCCAGGAAGCTTTGCTTGGGAGGAGAGAAGAGAGTGTTTTTCTTGTCTCTAGGCTGCTGGATGATTTTTTTGTACAGTTATGGGGTGGAAGATTTCACATACTATCGTTTCTCCTTAATTTCTTGATCATTTATTCAGTGGGATATGAAGTTCAGTTCTGCTAGAGTAGGTATGTGGGAACTGGACTGACTGCCTCTATTTCCGGAGGCTGTCTTCTTCCATTTATTTATTTATTTAATTTTTAGTTTACAACACTCAGTTCCACAGGTTTTTGAGTTCCAAATTTTCTTCCCCTCCCTCCCCTAACCCCTCCCTTCAAGACAGTATTTAATCTGATACATGTTCTACACATACCTTCCCCTTAAACATATTTACACAATAGTCGAGTCATAAAGAAGAACCATGATCAGTGGAGTGAGTCATGAGAAAGAAGAAACAAAACCAAAAAAAAAGATACAGATAAAAAAGAGAGAGCACATAGTTTCCTTCAATCTTCATTCACACTCCATAGTTCTTTTTCTGGATGTAGATAGCTCTCTCTATCATGAGACCTTTAGGGCTGTCTTTGAACCTTATAGTGGTGAGAAGAGCCAAGTCTATCAAAGTTAGTCATCACAGACTCAATATGTCTGTGGTTGTGTGTAATGTTCTCCTAGTTCCGCTCCTCTTACTCAGCATCATACCATGTGGCTCTTTCCAGGTTTTTATGAATTCCATATCTTCCCCTTTTCTTATAGCACAATAATATTCCGTTACATTAATATACCACAACTTGTTTAGCCAGTCCCCAATTGATGGCCATTCCCTTGATTTCCAATTCTTTGCTACCACAAAAGGAGCTGCTATAAATATTTTGGTACATACAGGTCCCTTTCCCCCTTGTGTGATCTCTTTAGGATACAGCCCTAGAAGTGGTATTGCTGGGTCAAAGGGTATGCACATTTTTATAGCCCTTTGGGCATAGTTCCAAATTGCTCTCCAGAATGGCTGGATCTGTTCTCATCTCCACCAACAATGTAACAGTGTTCCACTTTTCCCACATCTTCTCCAGAATTTATCATTTTCCTGTTTTGTCATGTTAGCCAATCTGACAGGAGAGATATGGTACCTAAGAGTTGTTTTAATTTTCATTCTCTGATCAATAGTGATTTAGAGCATTTTTTCATATGCCTATTGACATCTTTAATTTCTTCCTCTACAAACTGCCTGTTCCTATCCTTTGATCATTTCTCAATTGGATAATGACTTGTATTCCAATAAATTTGGCTCAGTGCCCTGTATATTTTAGATATGAGGCCTATATCAGAGACACTAGTTGTAAAGATTTTCTCCCAATATTCTGCCTCCCGTCTAATCTTTTTTGTATCGGCTTTGTTTATACAAAACTTTTCAATTTAATATAATCAAAATTACCCATTTTGCATTTTGTAATGCTCTCTATCTCTTGTTGGGTCATGAATTCTTCTCTTTCTCATAAATCTGACAGGTAAACTATTCTTTGCTTTCCCAAATCACTTATAGTTTCAGCCTTTATTCCTAAATCATGTACCCATTTTGACTTTATTTTGGTATATGGTGTAAGATATTGTTCTGTGCCCAGTTTCTGCCATACCATCTTCCAATTTTCCCAGCCGTTTTTGTGAAATAGTGAGTTCTCAGCCCAGAAGCTGTATTCTATGGGTTTATCAAAGATTAGATTGCTGTAGTCATTGACTGCAGGCTGTGTTCTTTTCATAGTCTTTGAATGCAAGGGATAGGATCAGTTAGGTGGCACAGCACCAGCCCTGGAGTAGGGAGGATCTGAATTCATATTTGAACCTGATTACAAAGCTAGCCTCACGTACTTAGTATCTGTGTGACCTTGGGCACTGAACCCCAATTGCCTCCAAAACAGAATGCAAGGGAGGAAAGAAATTTGTGAAATGTCAACAAGTTCAAGTAGCCTTAAGAGTCTGGGTGATGGTCCAGTGCTTACATATTAAAAGGGGACCCTTCTTTGTCTATTTGTTAGTGAGGGGGAAAGAGAAGCAGTGAGTATGGGTGTTTAAAGTAGATACCCTATGGAAAGAGAGGGCTGGGGAAGAAGGGATACATGAGTCATACTATTATTTATGTGGGGAAAGCAAAGTATAAGCACAAGGGATAAAATGAAGAAGAGACTTGAATGGACTAAGGAAGGACAAGAGGGAAGTCAGAGAGGGAAGAGGAATGAATATGTTAGGGGAGGGGAGAATTTCTTCAAGCACAACAAGCTACAACTATGGAAGGCTGATTAACCAACAAATAAATAAAAGTGAATTGAAGATTTAGCAATTTGATTCTGGGCCACAGGCAACAAAACAGGAATCACTAAAAGTATCCAGCAGTGAATTGTTTCCTTTTGGTCAACCCAGAGCCTAGCTTGGGGCCTTGCACACCATAGGTGCTTAATAAATGCTTATGGATTGAGTGAGTGAATGGATATACATGACTACAGTTGTATAAAAAATTCTAGACTATTCCAGTTAAAGGACACATCTTTTTTTTTTTAAGTATCAGTAGACTGCCAAGTTAAAAAGTGTCATATGCACATACAGAACCATGTGATTAAATTAGGCAGTTTTGGTTGTTTCAGGAAATATGCTTCTTTATTGGATTTAATTCAATATTGGTTGAGAAATGTTTTGTGTCACAAATTATCAATAAAGTTTTAAATACATAATGAAATGAACGGGTTTGATTAGACGATCTCTAAGATTTTTTCCTGGTCCACATCTCTGATCCTCTGGACTTGTATTATAATTATCTATGGCCTTGATTTCTACTAGTAGATAAGCTCCTACAAGACAAGAACTATATCACCATTTAATGTTTTATTTGTGGCATCTGGCACAGTGCCTTATGCAATGCACACAGCAGGTTGAATTGAATAGAATCACTCATTTGCTTGAGTGTCTCAAAAAGACAAGTTTCTCTTCTCTAATCACAGCCTGGCAAAGACCTGATGCCAATGGACGAAAATCAAAAAGTTATTGGTGACTCTGTGGATTTGTGTGATACTTGGGAGGTAGGTGACTTATGGAAGCAGACACCAAAAAACATGCTATGGCTTTGAGGTAAAGTTAGCCCTGCCTGGAAGTGATTGTGACTGGAGAGGGAGATCCTTAGGTATCTGGAAGTGAATTTCATTAAATGAAGAGATGCAAGGCAGCTTCTTAAATGGAATATGTGCAGGGCTAGAAACCTAGACTTCTATTTTAGCTCTCACACTGATTTCTGGATGTTGAGTGATTCATCTCGGGTATCATTTGAAGAATGAGGAAGGCTAGACTAAAAGATAGTGAAGTCTCTTGACCCTAATAATTTACTCTATTATTCTATATTAATAATTAAATTTCATTTACTGAAATAATTACTTAAATTCCAGATTTTCGTACTTTGATTGAAAAGGCATATGGGAGCCAGTGTCACATAGATAAAGTTCAGTTAATATTTTTTCTTTTAAAACTAGAAATATGCCTGGTGAAGAGCTGTCCTCTGAACCAGCATAGTAAAAATGTTAGAAGACCTAAACTCAAATCATGGTTTGGTTACTTACTACCTGTATGGTGTTTGGCAATAGCTTATCTAGACTCTGGTTTCCTTGATCAAAACAGGAAAAAAATGAGGAGGTTGAACTAAATTGTATCTAAAGCCCCTTCCAGGTTTGAATTCTGTGACATGCCTTCTCCTGAGTTTCTTTTTTCAAATTAAAGGAGAGCAAGTGAAAAGATCAAGGCTAGGTGATGAATGGGAGAAGGATTCTACTTGACATATCCTCCAAGGTTCCATAGGGGTTCACAATCTCTCTCTATTCAGGCTATGGAGAAATGTAAGGATGCAGGACTTGTGAAGTCCATTGGAGTGTCCAACTTCAACCGCAGGCAATTGGAGATGATCCTGAATAAAACTGGGCTTAAACATAAACCTGTCTGCAACCAGGTAAAACAATTCTTTTTCTAGTGCAGTTTCTTTCCTATCCTTCCCCTCCCTGACAAATGAATGGAAGAACCATAGCTCCTTGCAATTCTTATCTTCATCAGGGTCCTAGATCTTATTTTTTGTTCTTGAAACTATTTCTTCTTACAAACATTTTCTTAGTTTTTAATAAACAAATCTTATTTCTTTGGTCCTTCGAACCTAAAATTTTTCAAACATACAGGGTTTTATCCTATATAATCCATAAGGTCATTTGAGTCTATTTTTATTAAACAGTTGATTTAATATTCACAATTACTCAGACAATTAATACCTGAAAGCTCTGTTTCTTCATTTAAATAGCTTTTATTAAACCAAAGTTCTTTTAGTAATTCTTTCAGACATCAATGGCAGTAGCTGAATCTTATATCCTTTATTAATTGATTTTAGTCTTCTCTTTAATTCAAAACTACTTTTTCTGCCCTTTTTAGCACTAATGGCTCTATGTGAAAAGGCCCTTAAACAGACATATATTGTACTAACATTCTGTGATTTGTGGTGTAGCTAGGTAATTCTCAAGTCCTTTAATTATTAAAATGCTTAATATTGTTCTTTTTGGCCTCATGCATCTGATTTTTATTAGCTAAAACCTCAGTATTTATTGTACTACAGGTGGAATGCCATCCTTACCTGAACCAGAGCAAATTGTTGGAGTTCTGCAAGTCAAAAGATATCATATTGGTAGCATACAGTGCTTTGGGATCCCAGAGAGAGGCTCCATGGTGAGAAAGGGGGTCTGTAATGGATTTCTTAGACACTAATTGTCTACCCAAATTTGTGTATACTTACAAATTATGCAACACTGAGCTATGGAAACAGCATTGATTATACGATTATAATTAACGGGATTTGATTCCCATTTGACCTCTGGCACTTTATTAGTTGCATAATCTTGAAGAAATAATTTAACCTTTCTAAACCCTATTTCGTTATATGTAAAGACAAGTAATGACTTTTGCCCTGTCCATCTCATGGTATTATTTTGAAGTTCAAATGAGATGTCTATGGAAATACTTTGAAAAATATAAAAAGTTAAAGGATGAAAACTATCTACATGGCATTGAACTCTGCCCCATTTGCCTGACCACAGATTTCAAAATGTTCATTTTCCCTTACAGGACTGAACAGTTTCCCACTGTCTTAGAAGACCCAGTCCTGGGAGCCATTGCCAAGAAGCATAATCGGAGCCCAGCCCAGGTTGCTCTCCGATACCAAATTCAGCGAGGGGTGGTAGTCTTGGCAAAGAGCTTCACTGAAAAGCGCATAAAAGAGAACTTTCAGGTAGAGAAGCATGGGCAGAATTGGTTTAAGCAGATGCACAAACACTGGTTTTGGTGAATGGAATATTGGAGAAAATGATGAAAAATAGAGAAGACTGAAAGCTGGTCATTAGGAAGGTGATTCCTGAAGAGTCTTGTGGACCTCACTGATTCAGTTTGGTGGAAAGAAATGTGAATTTACCCACATTCTCTGCTATTTTCAAAAGATCTCCAAGAAAATACTTGTTCACTTCAGTTTTCTGAGGAGATAGTATGTGTGATGTTTATGTAATATGCACTTTGGAATGACTGCTTTGTATTTATTCACATTATATCATACACATATATAATATAAAGAGAATAAATACATAGCAGTTAAGTACATAGTAGTTTGGGAGGCAGAGCATTAGCAGTTCAGCATATCAGGGAGGACTTCATATAGAAGTTAGTACTTGAGTTATACCAAAGGAAGAAAGGGATTCTGTGAGGTAGAGGTTAAGAGAGAATGCATTTCAGGCATAGGGGATAGGCAGTGCAAAGGAAAGAAGACAAGAGATGCAGTGCTGTTTGTGAGGAACCAAGAGAAAGATAGGTTGGGGCCAGTTTGTGGAGGAGTTTATATTTTATCCTCTAGACAACAAGGATTTTATTGAATAAGGGAATGACACAGTGAGTTCTGACCTTAAGGTTAATGACTTTGTCTGCAGTGAGGAAAATGGACTAAACTGTGGAGTGACTTGAAGGAGAGTGACCAATACTACAGGTGAGAAGTGATGATGGTAGCCATCTGAGCAAACAGAAGTGATGGGATATAAGAAGTGTTGAGGCAGAAACATCCAGATCTGGCAACTAATTATATTTGTGGAGTGAAAGAAAGTGAGGGAGTGAGCATAACACCAAGATCATGAACCTGTGAGATTTGGAAACTTGTGGTTCTTTTTATAGAAATTGGGAAGTTTGGAATCAGTGTTGCTTTGGAGGAAATCATGATGACTTCTCTTTCATACATATTAAATTTGAGATGTCTCAGACATTTATTTTGAAATGTCTTCTTGGGAGATCTGATAAAAACAAACTCTGTAACTCTTTCCCACTCCTCCTATCATTCTCCTCACCCTTCTGGCTGCCTGAGAGGGCAGACATTAAATCCAAAACTTCTTTGTACTTTAAAATTGTTTACTTTTCTGTTTTAATCAGCTGAAGCACAATGGATTCTGCTCCAGCCCCTTCCCTTTACTCTGTGAGAATGTGTGTGTGTGTGTGTGTGTGTGTATGTGTGTTTGTGTGTCTGCTTCAAATGTATTTCCTGTAAACGACATATTGTAGGACTCTGGATTTTAATCTACTCTGCTGTCTGCTTCCTTTTTATGAGTGATTGCTGCTCATTCACATTTACAGTTGTGATTACTGTGTTTTACTTTGATCCTATTTTCCCACTGTTCATCCTTCTCATTCTTTTCATATTGTCCCTCCTCACCAGTGTTTTGCTTCTGACCACCACTTTCGTCCATCTGCTCTCTATCTTCTGCCTTCTATCAGTCCCCTTCCTTCTCTTATTCTCCTCCCCTTCTACTTCTAAATATGGTAAAATAGATTTTTATATCCTACTGAGTATGTGTGTTATTCCCTCTGTAATCCTCTTTCATGCAAGATAATTTACCCCATTCTACCTCTCTTCCCTCTTCTCCTTCGTTTCCATACCTTATATTTGTTTTTCTAAATGACATCACATAAAAATCAACTTATTTTTGAACCCTCTCTCTACATATACCATTCTAACTGGACTAATAGTAATACAGGTCTTAAAAATTACAAGAATCACTTTCCCATGTAGGGATGTAAACAGTTAACTTTATTGAATCCCTTATGTTTTTTTATTATGTCCTCTTTGCCTTTTTATGCTTCTCTTCAGTCTTATATTTGAAAGTCACATTTTTCTGTTCAGCAATGATCTTTTTATCAGGAATGCTCTAAAGCCTTCTATTTCATTAAATATCCATTTTTGCTCTTGAGGATTATATATTCAGTTTTGCTAGGTAGGTGATTCTTGGTTGTGATCCTAGGCTTTGCCTTCTGGAATATCATATTCCAAGCCCTTTAATCCTTCAATGTAGGTGCTGCTTGAAGTATTGAGTTTGACTGTAATATTCCCGGGAGCTTTCTTTTGGAAATCTCTTTATGGAGGCGATTGGTGGATTCTTTAAATGTCTATTTTACCTTCTGGTTCTAGGATATTAGGGCAGTTTTCCTTGATAATTTCTTGAAATATGATTCCCACGATCTCTCTGTCTTTTTTATATCATAGTTTCAATTGTTTTCAATTATCTCCCTTGGATCTATTTTCCAGGTCAGTTGTTTTTCCAGTACCAAAACAGAGTTACCATAGCCTAAGTGGAGAGTGTGACTGATTCAGACAGTCAAGTTGCCTATTCTGTTCTGACGTGCTATAAGCAGATCCTACTTATTATAATATCCTCTCTTCCTTGGCAGGTGTTTGACTTCCAATTGACTCCAGAAGACATGAAAGCCATTGATGGCCTTAACAAAAACCCTCGTTACGTGAACCTTAGGAAGTGAGTTTTCGCCTTTAGAATCTTACTTTCTATCTTAGAGGTCTGTGACTGCAGGGACATGGGGGAGCACTTAAAAGGAAGGAGTCCTTTTTCAAGTCCTTCACAGAGAAGTTATAAATTTACAAAGTATAATGTTTTACAATGGTCATCAAATCTCCTCTTCTTTTTCTCTGCAGTAGCACTCTGGACCTCTCCTGTGCACTTATTCTGGGTCAGGTGTTGTGTAGTCAGAGCTAATATAACTGACAATTCGACCTAAATTAATTTACTTATTCAGTGCCATACGAATCAAACTATCAAAAATTATTTTATTTTGCTAGAAAACATAATAACAGAGTTCCTCTGGAAGAACAAAAGATGAAGAATATAAAGGGAATTAATGAAAAGAAATGCAGGGGAAGGTGGCTTAGCTGTACCAGATATAAAAGTCTACCATAAAGCAGCAACCATCAAAACTGTTTGGTACTGGCTAAGAAATAGAGTGGTAGGTCAGTGGAATAGGTTAGGTACAGAAGACATAGTAGTCAATGACCATAGTAACCTACTGTTTGGTAAACCCAAAGATTCCAGATTTTGGGATAAGAATTCACTATTTGACAAAAACTGCTTCGAAAACTAGAAAACAGTATGGAGAAACTAGGCATAGACCAACTCTTACACTGTATACTTAACATAGGTCAACATGGGTGCATGATTTAGACATAAAGAGTGATACCATAAGCAAATTAGGAGAGTAAAGAATAGTATACCTGTCAGATCTATGGAGAAGGGAAGAATTTACGACCAAACAAGAGATAGTGAACAATATGAAGTGCAAAATGGATCATTTTGGTTACATTAAAAGGTTTTTTTCAGAAAGCCAGCACAGCTAAGTTTAGAAAGGAAGCAGAAAGTGGGAAACAATTTTTTGCAGCCAGTTCCTCTGATAAAGGCCTCATTTCTGAAATATATAGAGAACTGATTCAAATTTATAAGAATACAAGCCATTCCCTGACTGATAAATGGTCAAAGGACATGAACAGGGAGTTTTCAGATGAAGAAATTAAAGCTATCTATAATCACATAAAATGCTCTAAATCAGAGCTTCTCAAACTTGGGGTTGGGACCCACAGTTTAAGAAGCGTTCCTCTAAATCGCTGTTGATTAGTGAAATGCTGATTAAAACAACTCTGATGTACCATCTCACAACTATTAGAAAAAAGGAAAATATAAATGTTGGAGAAAATGTGGGAAAATTAGAATTGCATTCATTGTTGGTAGAGTTGTGAATTGATCAAGCTATTCTGGAGAGCAATTTGGAACTATGTCCAAAGGGTTACAAAACTGTGCATACCTTTTGATTCAGCAACACCGTTACTAGATCTGCATCCCTAAGAGATCATCAATAAGGGAAAAAAAATCTCCGTATATAAAAGTATTTATGGTGCCTTCCCTCTTTCGATTATTTTCTGAATAACATTATTTGTTTGCATGCGTTCACTCACATTAGATTGTGTGTTGTTCAGGAACAGAGATTGTCTTTTGCTTTTCTTTGTATCCTTGTTGCTTAGCACAGTGCCTCACATATGGTAGGCATAGTCAATGGTTATTGACTGACTAACTTGCTGCATAGTGGAATATTTACTATGCTCTTGATTGCCCTTGGAATATCTTCTCCTTCTGATGTTAAACAATCAGAATTTAATGGCGTTCATAGTAGAGCCTGGCCACAGTGCACCACAATACTTTTCTTTCTCTAAATTCCCTCCATGCTATAGGAACAAAGCCCATTTTATTAATTGATGTGGATAAAGGCATGCCGTGGTATAGGGATTCAGTGTGATGATTATGAGGAGAAAATCACTGAATTTCAAGTCTTACATTTTACCTTTGATTCCTCTTCTTCCCACTTCCTGCCAGTTTGACTGGAGGTCAAACTTCTCCTCTGTTGGCTTCAGTTTCCTAAATCAGAGCCCTCCAAATACCCCTTTTTATATGGCCCTTCTTAATGATAATAGTAGACATTTACATAGTGATTCATGGTTGCAATGTCCTTTTTACCCATAGTCCCAAGCAAACCCTGCAATAACCATGTAAAACAAGTAGTCCAAAAAAACATTATTCTCCATTTTAAAGATGAGGAAATTGAGCTTCTGAAACATTAGGATAATTTGCCCATAGTCATACAGCCAGTAATTGAGAGAGCCAGAACTTGGATCCAACTTTTCTGGTTCCAGAGCCAGGATCTATTATGTTTACTGATTCAATTATGTACTGACTGAGTCATGTTTGACCCTTTGTAATCCCATTTGGGGTTTTCTTGGCAAAGATACTGGAGTGATTTGCCATTTCTTTCTCTGGCTCTATTATACCACCCATTTATTTGCCTTGTGTCTCAGAAATGCTTTCTTGTTTGAGGAAACTGAACAGAGACTGCTTGAATTCAAGACAAGATGAACCTACAGCTAAGTCCTGGCTCAGTGTTTAGATGCACGGGCCAAAGAAAGCAAACTGCTATAAAGATTGCATTTCTTAATCTGGATATTTGAGGTTTTGCGGGATATAGGTTGTTGGGGTTGGTGTGTTGGAGAGATTTCTTTAATGCATAAGATTTGTACTTGTATATTTCTCCCTTTTTAGTTCACAGGAACATCCCAACTATCCTTTTAATGATGAATATTAATGAAGTTCTGACTCAGAAGATTTGTGGTCCTGAGGCATTGCAATTCTCTCAAAGGCATAGCTGACATTCTGTTGATTTTTATGGAAATTAAATCCAGTGTTATGGTTAAGCCATGCACCATAGCTAAGCCTACACCAAGGCATAGGTTTAAAATAATTGTTCTATCATAAGCCCTGACTTTCCTGCCCCAAATAAGACAGACACAATGGTACACATTTATGTAGCATTTCAAAGTTTACCAGGTACTTTTCATGCAATAGTGCAAGTGTTATCCACTTTTTTCCAAGAAAGGTAACCTTAACTGTGAGAGGTTATATCAGAGCTAGTATCTAGTTCACAATCTTCCTCTGTTTTCAGATCTCATTGTTATTCTAAGTACTTCAATCCATATGTTGATATCCCCTCCAGCATCCTAACTACTCCATTCCTGAATTTCCTCAACTCTCATGGACAACTTCATTACTTCACCATCTTTATAGTAGCATAGATCAGCTGTCCTAGGAATGGCAGTGCCCTTCAGTTCTCTACAATTGAATGCCAGCTACTTTGATATCCAGCATGAATGCAGTAATTTCTGTAACTCTGGGGTGGAGAAGAAAGCCAATCATATAAATTCCCACACCCATGCACACACACACACACACACACACACACACACATGATCAGAAATCAATCATTAGAAATTAAGAAAACAATCACATTCTGTGATTACATAGAAATAATGAATAGGTTATAGTTCATACAAAAGCTGGAAGAAAACCAGCCCCTGTAAGCCCTGAGGCTGACAAATATCCATATCTCAGGTAACCCATAAGGCAAAAATAAATCTTTGAATCTGGAGTCTATCTGTAGTAAAGAAGATGTAACTTTAATACTGATTATTCCAGGTGCACTTTAATGATTTTAATAATTAATGGCTAAACAATCTATCAAATAAAAATCAATCATATTAAATCTACCAAATAAAAAGCATTCTTTAATGTAGAGCCTATATCGATTGCATACCATCTTGGGGAAGGGGCAGGGGAGCGAAGTGGAGAAAAATTAAAATTTATGAAAGTGAATGTTGAAAACTAAAAATAAATAAATAAATTTATTTAAATATTATTTTCAAAAAAGCATTCTTTATAAAATAAACTTGTAAGCCTAACAAAAACAGGATTTTTAAACTTATTGCCAGGCAAATATCATCAATTTGGTCTAATGCATTTATGAATCTTCTTACATAAAAAATCACTTCATCGCCTATGAATTTGGCATTTTATACCGAAGAGTGGTATAGAGTAATTACACTTTTAATTCTTATTCATGCAGTTTCTAAGTATATCACCTTAATGCCAAATATCAATTGTTTCTTTCATTAAGGTATAATCTAGCTATGGAGGGTGAAACATTAAATGGATCACATTATAATTTAGTTTGGATTTACAATCACAATTGTCAATTTCCCAAAGATTAATACTTGCTAGCACCTCAATTTTAGAGGCCATTGTTTTAAATTAAGTCCATTCCAAGGATTTACAGTGGAAGTTTCACATTCTCATCTTCTTCTTAAAATATTTCAGCATTTATAAAAATCTTTAAACTCTAATTTGGAAATTTATGGTAAAGATGTTATATTTCAGTTACAAATTTATTCTCTAATTAGTTTATAATGCCATAAATTTCTACAAACCAAAAAAAATATTTCCTTTCTTTGCTTGTCTAACTTTATCTCTGTAACCCCCATGTGACTATTGAAATGAGAGAGAAAGTATCCTAAAGATTTTTTTCTTTTTAAATTCTTAAAACCTTATTTAGAGCTAAAAGTCTTAAGTGGGAGTGAATCTGTGGTTATTGAGAAGGAGAGTTTAGAATCAGATTATAGAAAACTAGGAGATTCATTCATCTTCCCCACCCACTATTCTAAACTCCCTTTCTGCATTTTTTTTCAGCAGACTTTATTGTTCAGCTGTGTTTTCCCCTTAGAAATCTGCCAAAGTAACAGAATCTACAAGTAACACTAGGCATGACATAGCATATTTCCCTGAGAACCTCCTAGGGTAGGAGAAAAAGGGGTTTCCTGCTGTTGGGGTACTAGTGTTTGGCCCATAAAACCTAACATTTTATCTGACTTATACACATTGGAGTTTCCCTCACTCACCTGGGGATATCCCAAGTGAATAGGTGTAGGTCTGATATTAGGTGAGCTGTACATCAATGTCACTCAGTCAACTAAAGTGATATTAGGACATGAGAAGACAAACACAAATACCTGATAAAAGATTGCCTCTGGGTAGGTCATGTGGTTCAAGTGGTGGCCTCTGCATTTGAGTCCTGGATCACAGTGTCTCACCAGGATATCAGGGTGGCTGCCACCAGACAGAGGTATCCAGTTTATTTTTAATGGCTACAGGAGGGTTGAGGGGAATACAGGGAGAGAAAGAAAAGAGAGACAGAGAGACAAAAGATTGAGACAGAGTGTTAATGGCCAAATTTAGCAAATGGCAGCATTGCCTCCAGAGTTCTTAGGTAATCAATCTTAGAGGACTACTCATTTCCTAGTAAGAGTGGCTAGGCTTGTTCTAAACCTACTCTGAGATTATTCTGAGTCAGGGTGTCACACAGCCCCCTATAGTATATAGAGTTCAAACAAGGGAACAAATACTGCATTCCACTGGATAGTTAAGGTACCTCACTTGGTTCTCACCATACAGATTGATCCCATCTAGGTCAGTCCTGCCCTACTCTGGGCTTCTCAAATTGACCATCAGAGATCCCACTTCTGACACTAAAACTTTTTAAGTTTATTAAGTCATCTAGCAGGGGGGAGAGCTGAAAAAAAAGGTGGTCTGTTTCCCCAAGTCTCTTGAGTATGTTATAGGATTATATAAGATTTAAAAAAGAACAAGGAAACAACAGTTGATTGGTCAGCGCAGAGGCAGTTTCCACATAAGACACATGGGTTTATTGAGATGTATAAAAGGAGAAAACTCCTCATACCAATCTGTGGATCTGCCTCCACTGGAAGGTTTCTAGTCAGTGTAATTTGAAGTCCTGAGTTAAGCATATTTTGTTCTCTAAGCAACAGGTTTGGTCTCTCAGTCACACAGGGCTAAGTTCAAACAATGCAATAAAGATTTCCCATACCATCATGTGTCTTCCTTAGGTGCCAATCTCATTTCTGTTCAGTTTGGTTACTCAGTTTATCATCCAGTCCAAGGACATCCTGGTGGATGAAACACTCCCAGGAGAGCCAATATCCTCTTGATTGAGAAATTCTGCAACATACCCTACCTATAAAACACATCTGAATCCACTATGTCAGTTTTTTCCTCTCAGACCTAGATAAATATAAGCAAAAATTAAACAAACGGGAAGTTAAAGATGAATAGAATTTTAGAGAAGTTAGATATCATGCACCTCTGGAGACTGCTGAATGGAAATTAAAAGGAGTATAGATATAATTTCATTGTATGTGGTGCCTTCACACGTTGATCATGTATTAGGGCATTAAAACTTCACAAACAAATGCAGAAAAAACGAACACATCTTTAATGGATCTGATGCAATATAAATATTTAACAAGTGGAAATGAAAAAATCATTTAATTGTGGACTAAATATCTTGTCTTAAAGAATGGGTGGATGGAAGAACAAATCATAGAAAAAAATCATTAATTTCAGTGAGGCAGCAAGGTGGCACAGTGGACAGAATACAAGCCTGGAGTCAGAATGACCTGAGTTCTAATCTGGTCTCAGACACTTACTGCCTGTGTAACCCTGGGTAAGTCGTTTAACTTACATTTGCCTTAGTTTCCTCATCTATAAAAGGGAGATAACAATACCTACCTGAATGGGTTGTTGGATGCATCAAAGGAGATATTTGTAAAGCATATAGCTTAGTGACTGGCACATAAAAGGTACTATGTAAATGCTTATTTCGGAGGACTTAAATAACCCAATTCTTAAAAAATCTATAAATTGAAGCCAAACTATAAAATGAACTCCCAAATTAAAAAAAAAACCTTAGGATTTTATGGATTTCTGTGTTAATTATATCAACTCATTCCAATATTACACTGTTTGAAAAAACAACAGGAAAAGGAGTCCTCTCAATTCCTTCTATGAATATATGATCTTAATATCTAAACCAAGAACAGACCAAAAAGAGAGGGGGGGAATTATAAAACAAATATTAGCAACATATCTCAAAGATTATACATTATTACCAGGTACAATTTATACTGGTTATATTATGCAAATTATAAGTATAATTGACCCCATGATTGTTTCAGTAGATGTAGAAAAAGCTAGAAATTTCTCTCTCTCTCTCTCTCTCTCTATATATATATATATATGTATATACACACACATACACACACACACACAGATATATATATATACACACACACATATATATATATATATATATATATATATATATATATATATATATATATCTTTGTAGGGGGGAAGGCATGGCAATTGGGGTTAAGTGACTTGCCCAAGGTCACACAGGTAGTAAATGTGTCAAGTGTCTGAGCCGGATTTGAACTCAGGTCCTCCTGACTCCAGGGCCGGTGCTCTACAGACTGCAAAAACTATGTGCCCCCATTGCTAGAAATATTAATAAGAAACTTTATTATCTTGACTTATAGAAAAAGTAAATAACGGTATTGTTGATTTCCTAGACTTACAGTTGGGGTTGCTGTCAGAACAGTAGCTCTCCAGAACTGATTGGCTATAAGTTTCATGCTAGCTAAGATGGTGGAATATGTGCCTTTAGAGAGAAGGTTATACTCACATTCCTGATACACCTGAACATATTCATAATTTGTCTGTTTATATTAGAAGGCAGGAGATAAAACTCCATGAAGACAGACAATTGAGTTTCAAATCCTGGTATGATTCTCTTTTTATATTCCTTGATTATACCATGGTACCTGGGTTTTTATATTAACTACTGTACTTCTTTGCATTTGTATGGCAAACATATGGTAATCATAATTGAATGATGTTGCTTGACTCGTTCTTTGATTTGGATGCCAAAAGGTTTAATCCAGAACAAAGAAGAGGTATATGCTGAAATGTTTGAAATAGGAGATGTCTTTTGTTGTGCTAAGTAGACAGAAGAAATGGCATTGTGGGTATCAAACTTAAAGGTAAATTTAAAAGTCAGGAAAGACATTATGCTTGGCAGCACTTTTTAGATTCTGCCTGTAAAAGTTCACACTTGTTGGTCAAGACAAATGGCCCATGTGACAAATGCCTATGTGCTCTCATACACACGGCAAGCTATCAGAAGATACTAACAAGTGTATCAGTATGAGTGGCCTGTCCTGATAATTTATTTTGGGGGGAATCATCGTGATTCACAATAACTTTATTATGTCTTGTAGTCCTTGAGCTGCATATTACTAGTTGTTGTGACCTAACATGACAAATGTATCTTTGACTTATTTTCCCTTTATGTTAGCTTAATATTCTGTTCTTGATTTGTAATTTTAATGCAAACTGTGCCGCATGAGGAAATTTCTAGGCCTTTCTACATGATTTTTTATTAAGATATTTAAGCCTCAGAGTTTTTGTGCCAAACTAGAACACAGTTGTTAGAGAGATTTATTAGGTGGTGTTATTATTTATAATTATTTATTTATGTTTTTATTCTTATTAGACTATTGACCACCCTGTTCTAGTAGATCCTCACTTTCTTCTCTATGGGTGTTATGACACTTTTCACCCTTGGTTCTTCTCCTACCTGGATGACTATTTCATTTCATTCTCCTTTGCTGGATCATCATTCACATGAAGCTCCCTTGTAGTGAGAATATGTTTGTTAACTTAGAATGAGCAATTCCATTTTGTTTTAAGCTTTCACTTTGTGATTTAGTTGTTATGTAAACTGTTTTTCTATATCAAGATAAGCACTTGAGTGATATAGTCTGGCAATCATGTGTATGTCCCCCAAATTTGGTAAACATCAACTAATTTCACGCTTGTTTTATCTCCTAAATTGGTTAAACAACTACAAATGATGTGTGTATCCTCTAAACTTGATAAACAACATTTGTGCATGTGTATGCATACATGTGTGTGTATACACGTATGTGTGTCCCAAGTCTGGTAAACAACTTTAATATTTGACAATATTTTCTTTCATGATAAGTTAAGGTAATCATTCATCAATCAGAAGTCAGAGATCTTTTGTAAAAATCCTTAGCCACAACCACAAAAACCCAATGGAGAACCCAGCCATCTGTCTGCTCCTGGGTTGTCACTAGGACAGATAAGCTTCTTTTGCCATGTTTGGAAATTTGAGCATCCTGTGTTTGCTCAAGCATAGGGCTGATTGATGGAGACTTGCCAGAATGCCACCTCGAAGATGGTTTTTCTTGGTTTTGTTTTTGTTTTTTTGGACGGGGGAAGGAAAGTTGGGGTTAAACGACTTACTCAAAGTCACACAGCCAGTAAGGGTCAAGTGTCTGAGGCTGGATTTGAACTCAAGTCCTCCTGACTCCAGGGCCAGTGTTCTATTCACTGTGCCACCTAGCTGTTCCACTCATGGCTTCTGGCTGAACAAAGAAGAAACCTTGTCATAGGCATCAATCTTACATTTAGCAAGATCTTTATTAATTAGGTTCATGGTTTGTTCCTAGAAGAGTTGATGCTTATATTGTCAAATAGATGATTGCATGCTCTAGATCAATAAAGTTTGATAGCACACACTGGTAAGTGTCTTATTAGTGTACTCTCAGCCCTGCTAAGCTAACATAATGGTAAATTGGTTTTAGTGTCCTCCATTCATTAACCTCTAACTACTGTGTATCCCCAAGACTCTGTCCTGTACCCTTCTCTCTTCCCACTGTATACTTTCTCATTTGATGATTTCATTAGTTCCCATGGACTTTATTATCTTTATACATATTACCCCCAGAACCTAATCCAGTCTTAGTCTCTATTGTGAGTTCCAGGCCAGCATCATCATCTGCCTACTGGACATTTCAACCAATATTTGGTAGGCATGTCCAGAACAGAAGTGATTATGTATCTTCTAGCCTCCCCATCGTCCAACCCACCTTTCTTCTGAACTTGCCTATCTACGTCGAGGGCACTGTCGTCCTTCTATTCACCTAGGGTTGTAACCTTGGCATAGACCTTTTCTCACTTTCCATCACTCCACCTTTCCAAATAGTTGTCCTTTCTACTTTCCCAAAATCTTTGGCTTCTATCCCCTTCTCTACTTATATAACCACTGACCCTAGTTTAGGCCCTTACCTCTTCTTCCCTGGATTATTTCAAGAGCCTTCCAATTGGTCTCCCTGATTTAAACCTCTCCCTTATTCAATCCTTCCTTCAAATAGCTGGCAAAATGACTTTCTTAAAGGGCAGTTCTGACCAAGTCAACTCCTTTTCAGCAATCTCCAGTGGTTCTCTGTTACTTCTAAGAACAAACATAATTATTAATACAGTAGTACATATGATGGAATCCTAATAAAGCTGCCCCAAACCCCAATATTCTAACTTCCTTATGGGCCCCACTGAACAGCACCCATTGCACCTACCTAGCCACTCCTCCCCAACACACTTAATATCCTAACTTCTTCATGTATACCTTACTGCTCACTGATATGACAGGTGTGTCCATAAACTCATATTTCTCACAGAACAGCAGATGTGCCGTGTGATGGGATCCCAGCCACTGTCTCTAGCTAGCCGCTGCCCCCGGATCCATTCTTTATATTACTCACAAAAACAACAGGTGTGTCCATGCACTCAACCACAACCACATCCATCTAGTCTCAGACAGGACCACAATATTCAGCCAATCAGAATCAGCACCACCAGGATGCCTGAGCAGGATGTGGACCCCAAAACAATAGAAAGGACTATCCCTAAGCAGACATCTGCGCAGTAACAGTAAAGAACTGACCTAGAGTGAACTTATGATGTAGAGAGGCTTATCATAATATCATTATCATATACACATATCCCCCCAAATAGCTTTTTCTGTACACATTGTGGGTAATCTCACATGCAGTTTCACTGAGGCAGGGACCCCTCCCCTATTACTTAATCTCTTAACAAGCCCCTCCTGCCTTTTTAATATTCATAAGTTCTGTTATGCAATTGCATATTTACCCTATAAAAATCCATCTTGCTTTCTCTGAAGTTGCTGGTTCCTCTTGGAACTTAGCCAGCTCCCTGAGAGATGTCAGTCTCAGTAAATGCCTATACTTGGATTAGAGGTGGTCTGACTCTGAATTCGTTGAGATGGTTCCACCACAAAACATCATGAAACCCCAACAGTTTTTGGCATCCCTGGGTGGGCAGAGATTAAATCTCAACAGTTTTTGGTGTCCCTGGGTGGGCAGAGCCTAAACCTCTACACATATATAATTTATAATTAAGCTAAAATTCTCTCTCTAAGGGGGCATATTCGACTCTTTTTTTCATACATTAGGGTATACTGTGTGATTAAAAATGTGTGAAAGATTTCCCACCCCCACCCCCACCCCACCACTGCTCTTGGTCCCTTAGTTCTCCCCTTAGTCTCCTTAGTTCTGGCCTTTGGCACTGGTATAGAACTTATATGCTTCACATCCTTGCAACTACTCCTTAGGGCACCAGGAAGTTGGCCCCAGATAGTGATGCATTATTTGGAGCCAATACCAGAAGGGCCATTCTTATAGGAAGCACAGTCAGAGACCTGACTTGGTGTATTAGGAGGGCAGAGTTTATAATCTCAAAGAGGATCATATATATGTCTGAAAGGTTCAGAACCGCTGGATATAAGAAACTCTCAAAGTAGGAGGCAGAAGAATCAAAGCATATATTTAGGCTCCACAGTAACCAACCCATGAACCAGCATCCCCATTTTGACATATTAATCAAAAGCTTCCAGGCCCAATAAGTATGCCTTACAAGAGTAACCAGGAGGCTACAGAGAAGCATGATGGTGTAAAACAAAATCATGCTTCCCCCTCTATGGTAAAAAGATTACCCACTGGCTTCAAGTCCTTGTTCAGCTTCCTCCCGTCGGTCAGCTCTGCTACCAGCAGCTCCTGCTTCAGCTTTGGCTGTGGCTGTAGCTATAGCAGCCTCTGGCTCCAACGGAAGCTGTTTTTAACTGTCCGGCTTCTGCGGGGGTGTAAGGTACTCTGGGGAAAGCACAGGTTCTTTCAATCTGCTTAAGCAAGGTGAAGGGGTTGACCAGGAAAGCACAGGTTCTTTCCATCAGCTTAAGCAAGGGAAGCAAGGTGAAGGGGCCGACAAGCTTACTCCAGTCCAACATACAAACAGCATTCAGTTCAGGGGAAAAAGCCAAACTAGTCAAGGGCACTTGTTGACTAAGTGCTAAGGAGCCCATTTTTGGTTGCCAACACACTTGGGTACCCCACCTCTGCTTTGTGTTGCACATCACAGCTTGGCTTCTCATCTTTAGTATCCCTCTTGGTTTTTGACTTTCCTGAGCTCATGGGCCTTAAACAAGTCTAGTCATGTCTGGGAGCTGGGAGAACTGGGGCTCTGAAATCCCCTCAGGTACTGAGACTCTTTGAGTACTTGAGACACCCTGTGTGTGTGCGCTTTGGGCTGTGCCCCAACTGGGCCTTGACAGAATCCTCTTGGCTGCCCTGCTCACCCTCCACCTGGGCCTTGCATATGGGCCAGACCAGCAAGACTCGTGCTACCTCCATGCTCAGCTTCAAAGAAAATTTTAATTACTTGCTGGGCCCCATGTTGGAGATGCTGAATGACATCTAACTCCTGGGGTGAAACTACTGTCCCTAGGCTCTAAAGCCCTATCTGCCCCTTCCCAGCCTATTCCAAGTTCTGTTTCCTGAAATCTAAGGGCTGTCCTAGAGAACCTTCTTCTCTGCTCCTGAACTTGAAGGTTCCACATCGATTACAATTTAAGGATCTACCCCTAGAAGCTTGAGGCTGCATCCTTCTGGGTCCTAGACACCCCCCACCCCAAATGCTATCTCTTCTGTATTCTAGGCTATATTTCCTAGATTCCAAGCTTCCCTCCCTGTGGAGGTTCTCAGGAATGATTCTCAGGATGTGGTATACAGTTTCCAGGCTTGGGGCCCACACCAAGATTCACAATTTAGCATACCTTAATTTCACTCCTGTAACTAAGGACCCTTCAATTCAATCTAGAGAAGGACTGAGAACCTGGGGGAAGAATCAGGCCTCTCCAAACAATAGACCCCTTTCTGCCAATTTTCCTCTCCAAATGCTAGGGGAAGAGGTTGGCCCTCATCAGTCTCCTACCACTTATTCCCAACCCCATGTTCAGAGCCCTCTCATTTTCCTTTATATCTTTTATTTATCTATTAACTATCTAATTAATTAATTAATTTAATAATTTTAGTTTTCAACATTGATTTCCTTAAGATTTTGAGTTATGAATTTTCTCTCCATTTCTACCCTCCCCCACTCCAAGATGCCATATATTCTGATTACCCCGTTCCCCAGTCTGTCTTTCCTTCTATTACCCCACTCCCCCCTTACCCCTTTTTCCCCTTACTTTCTTGTAGTGCAAGATAAATTTCTATACCCCATTGTCTGTATATCTATTTCCCAGTTGCATGTAAAAACAACTTTTTTTTAAAAACATTTGTTTTTAGAACTTTGAGTTCCAAATTCACTCCCTTCCTCCCTCCCCATCCACCCTCCTTGAGAAGGCAAGCAATTCAACATAGGCCACATATGTATCATTATGCAAAACACTTCCATAATACTCATGTTGTGAAAGACTATATTTCCCTCTATCCTATCCTGTCTCCCTTTATTCAGTTTTCTCCTTTGACCCTGTCCCTTTTCAAAAGTGCTTGCTTTTGACTACATCCTCCCCCAATCTGCCCTCCCTTCTGTCATCCCCCCCTCTTATCCCCTTCCCCCATTTTCCTGTAGGGTAAGATACCCAATTGAGTGTGTAAGTTATTTCCTCCGTAAGCCAAATCTGGAGAGAACAAGATTCACTCATTCCCTTTTGCCCCCTTTTCCCTTCCAACACAACTGCTTTTTCTTGACACTTTCATGTGAGATAATTTACCCCATTCTATCTCTCCCTTTATACTTCTCCCAGTATATTCCTCTCTCACCCATTAATTTTATTTTTTAGATATTGTTAACCTGAAAGTTTGGTTAAAGAAGGCAAACAGAGCTAGGTGACAGAAAAATCCATATTGTTTATTCCCTTAAAGCTAGCAGAGTAAGCTTACTTGTACATAAAAGGAACCAGAGCAAAAGTTCTGACTGTCTGAACAAGGGAATGAGAAAGCTTATGTACATTATTTTCAGCAGACTTTGCAAGCCTGTGTTACTTCACTTTTATGAACCCCATGTATGTTTAACCATGATACAAGAAGAGGATTTTCCTTAATGGAATAGGTTGTGAATACAATAAGTCAGGATAGTTGACAAAGTGTCAATTGAAATTACAACCCAGGATCTCTGTGTTTAATTTACCATTAACATTCCATAACATAGTATATGCCCATAAAATATTAAGATAAGAAAAAATCACATAATTCAAGATAATTCCTCAGGGTGAAAGGTCTCATCCTTAATGGCCAAGGACAGAGGAAAGAATGTTCCATCTGGGCTTGTTGACATAAGATAGAGGTATTCTGAGTTTACTCAGAGAACAAAGAGACTGTTAGGATCAGGCTTTTCTTCTGGCTAATCAGTTCAGACTCTGAGTCTTATTGAAATTACAAAAATGATATAAAATGGTATAAAGTGTTCCTCAATCTCATCCTTTCATATTCAACTCATCCTGTGCCCTCTGTCTATATATATGTATATTCCCTTCAGCTACTCTAATACTGACAAAGGTCTAATGAGTTATGAATATCATCTTTCCATGTAGGAATGTGAACTAAACAGTTCAACTTCAGTAAGTTCCTTATGATTTTTCTTTCCTGTATACCTTTTCATGCTTCTCTTGATTCTTGCATTTGAAAGTCAAATTTTCTATTCAGTTCTGGTCTTTTCATTGAGAAAGCTTCAACATCCTCTATTTTATTGAAAATCCATATTTGCCCTGGAGCATTATACTCAGTTTTCCTGAGTAGGTGATTCTTGGTTTTAATCCTAGCTCCTTTGGCCTCCAGAATATCATATTCTGAGTCCTTCAGTCCTTTAATGTAGAAGCTGTTAGATCTTGTGTTATCCTGACTATGCTTCCACAATACTCAAATTGTTTCTTTCTGTCTGCTTGCAGTATTTTCTCCTTGACCTGAGAAGTCTGGAATTTGGCAACAATATTGCTAGGAGTTTTCTTTTTGGGATCTCTTTCAGGAGGTGATCGGTGGATTCTCTCAATTTCTATTTTACCCATTGGTTCTAGAATATCAGGGCAGTTTTTCTTTACAACTTCTCATAAGATGATGTGGAGGATCTTTATTTGATTATGTCTTTCAAGTAGTCCAATAATTTTTAAATTATATCTCCTGGATTTATTCTTCAGGTCAGTGGTTTTTCCAATGAGATATTTCACAATGTCTTACATTTTTTCATTCTTTTGGTTCTGTTTTATAATTTCTTGATTTCTCATAACTAGCTTCCACTTGCTCCATTCTATTTTTTAAGGCAGTATTTTCTTCAGTGGTCTTTTGGACCTCCATTTCTATTTGACTAATTCTGCCTTTTAAGGCATTCTTCTCCTCTTTGGCTTTTTGGAGCTCTTTTGCCATTTTGGTTAGTCTATTTTTTATGTATATTTTCTTCAGTATTTTTGGGGTCTTGTTTAGCAAATTGTTGACTTGTTTTTCATGGTGTTCTTGAATCTCTCTCACTTTTCTTCCCAATTTTTCCTCTACTTCTCTTATTTGCTTTTGCAAATCCTTTTTGAGCTCTTCCATGGCCTGAGCCCAATTCATATATTTCTTGGAGAGTTTTGATGTAGGCTCTTTGACTTTGTTGACTTCTTCTGGCTGTATGTTTTGATCTTCTTTGTCACCAAAGAAAGATTCTATAGTCTCAGTCCTTTTACAGTGCTGGCTCATTTTCCCCAATAACTACTTGACTTTTGAGCTTTTTGTCAGCGTATGACTACTTTCAGTGTGTAGAGTGTTTTGTCCCAAGTTTCAGGGGTATTGTGCTGATGTTTTCAGAGCTACTTCTATTCTGAAATGGTATGATGGTCCTTTCCTGGAGTGTGCTCTGGTCTGTGAGTGTAGAAACTCCTTTCTGCCCTGTAACCCCCATGCAGACTCCCTGTCTGGAATATCATATTCCAAGCCTTTCAATCCCTTAATGTAGAAGCCACCACAAAGCTCTGCAACCCCTGCACTCCTCCTCCCCCAAGGACTACCAACCAGGACAACAACGCAGATCCAAGCAGGGCAAAATAAGAGAACCTTGCCTCAGTGCCAACAAAGGGACCTCTGTACTCCCACTGTGATCAGCTGCTTGATTTCTCCTATCCAGCCTGGGATGCTGGAAGCAGCCGCCACTGCTGCTACTGCAGTCATCTCTGACAACTCACTTCTCTCACCCAGATCCAGAAGTTTTCCCACTGACCTGCTCTGTTGTCCTTGGAGTTTGTGTGGGAAGTCTGGTAACTGCCACAGTCCAGTGATTCAGTGCCCTGAGGCCTGCTCCACCCAGCATACTCTAGCCTGATCTCTCCTGGTGCTCTCCACACTAGCCTGCCCTCTGCTCCCAGTATAGTGCCCTAGACCATTCCCAGGGACCATCTAGGCTGTCTTGGGCTGGAGACTTGTTTCCCTCTGTCATTTCACGGGTTCTGTAGCTCTAGAATTTGTTTAGACTCATTTTTAAAGGTATTTGGAGGGATTTGGGGAACAGCTTAAGCAAGTCCCTCTTTTCATGCTCCCATTTTGACTCCATGCCCCTTTCCTTTATAGCTTTACCTACCCCAGAGTTAGAGTATAACTGAAGGCTTTCCAGCCTCCACACTGAAGTGCCTTTCCTTACCTCCCTGTCTGCCACCCTCCCGTGCTTTCCTCAGTGTCCTTGAGGTTCTGTCTAGAATTTCTCGCTGTCCACTTAGGCTCTGTGTCCTCAGAGCAGATGTTGGGAGGATGGGGCAGGGACATCTCCACTCCCCATCTCAGTGACTTTATGTTTCCCAGAGAACATATAAGAACCTGGCAAATAAATCCAGCCACTATGTATTTTCTTTAAAAAAAAAAGTTTGTGGGGCAGCTAGGTGGCACAGTGAGTAGAGATAGGAGGACCTAAGTTCAAATCCAGGCTCAGACACATGACACACTTACTAGGTGTTTGACCTTGAGCAAGTCACTTAAGCTCAATTGTCCTGCTTTCCCCTTCCAAAAACAAACAAAAAAAAAGAAAATAAAAAGTTTGAAGACCAATGACCCCTGTGTCTTTAACATAACCAAAAAAAAAGAAGGAGTTTAGAGACCAGTATTCCAGTTAATCAGTGGTTCCTGAGGTAACCTCATGCTTTAGTTTCCTTAGTTTTTTAATCACTCAGAACTACCTAATTTTGGCTAAGCAACCTTCCAATTGTAATAATTAGCCCAAAAGCAAATATAGCAACTCTGCCAGGTAAATATAATTCATTTATTTTCTAAGTGCTACAGTGTAAAATATTAACTATTTAGGTGAAGAATCATAAATACCATTGGTCATAAGTGGTCAGCTGATCCCACCCACTGTAAGTCTTTGGCACAGGAGAGAACCAAAAGATTATCCTGCTGACCAGTTAAAATTTATGAATTTTATGACCACATAAACTTTACCTTGCAACTCTGCCTCACCTGTTTTGCTAGAGTTTTACTTACAGACTCTTTGCAAATAGGGTGAGTTGGGATATAATGGGGCCGCATCATAGAATTTCAAAGCCTCAGCAACAGGACCATAAAATTTGAGTTTCTCATCTGACAGGTTTCTTAACCCCTTAAAAATGAGGGATTGTTACTGGAAGGATGAGAACTACTAAACTTTGGAAGGGAAGGAAAGAATACCATAGAACATTTGAGCAGAAAGGACCTTTTTGAGACCACTTAACCATAGCCCATAGAAACAATGTGACTTACCCAACCTTTTCTTTTTTCCTTTTCCTTTCCTTCCCTGTTTTCTTTTCTTTTTCTTTCCACTGTCCATGCCTTACCTTCTTCCTTCCTTCCTTCCTTCCTTCCTTCCTTCCTTCCTTTCTTTCTTTCTTTCTTTCTTTCTTTCTTTCTTTCTTTCTTTCTTTCTTTCTTTCTTTCTGTCTTCTCCTTCTCCTTTCCCCTTCCTCCTTCCTTCCTTTCTTTCTTTTATTCTTTCCTTTTTGCGTCTTCCTTTCTTCCTTCCTTTCTTTCTTTC